>NW_027182862.1:810000-817500 GCF_041146395.1 Eulemur rufifrons | reverse complement strand
CTACCACTCTGTCCTGCATGAAACCCACGGGCCCATACCCAGAGTATGATAAAGTGGGTTCCCGGGTACAATCCCAGCCCCCTAAACTCCCCCCGCCCGCCTAATGCAGACAGGGCCCGTGCGCTAAGCATAAACAATACCTTTAACAGATAACCCTAACCCTGAACATAACACCCAACCCTGTTCCTATTTCTCCCCTTAACACGTAAACCTCACCGTGCGCCTAACTTTAACCTCTTATCCTAACGTTAATGCATAACCCATTTCCTGAGAACAACCCCTATCCCATAATTCTAACCGTATCTCCTAGTCATCACTGTGACACCTAATCCCTAACCCTAATTCTAAACCGCTAACCCTAACCGTAACCCTACCTACAACCCTAACACTGACAGTAACCCTTACTTCTAACCCCAACGCTATGCCTAACAAAAACCCTAACCCTTGACCCTAACCCTTCACCCTAACCCCTAAGCCTTACCCTAACCCTTAACCCTAATCCTAATCCTAACCATTAAACCTAACCCTAGCTCTTAAAGCTAACCCTAAACCTTACCCTCACCACTAGACCTAACCCTGACACTAACCTAACACCTAATCCTAACCAGAACCCCTAAACCTAACCCTGAACACTATCCCTAACCCTAGCAGTAAACTTTAACCCTAAACCTAAGCCCAACCCGTAACCCTAATCCTATCCTTTTACCCTAAAACTAACCCCTATACCTCACCCTAACTCTAACCCCAATCCTAATTCTAACCATACCCCTTCATAAAACACTAACTCCTAACCGCTAACCCTAACACTGACCAAAAACCCTAATCACTAATCCCTAACCCTAACGCTTAACCTTTACCCTAACCGTTAACCCTCACCCTAAATCTTAACACTGACCCTAACCTTAACCTTTAACTCTAAGCCTAACCCTTAACCCTACAGTAAGGAAGACCCTTAATGCTAATGGGATCCCTTATCCCTAACCCTAACACTTCAGCGAAAAATAACCCTAACCTTGGATCCTTAAACCTAACCCCTAACACTTACTTTAACCCCAAACCCTAACCCTAATCCTAAGCATTAAACCTAAACCTATCTCTTAACCCTAACGCTAGCCCTTACCATAACGCCTAGATCTAACCCTAAATCTAACCTACCGCCTAATCCTACCCTTAAGCACTAATGCTAACACTAACCCTGAACCCTAAAGCTACCCGTAACCCTTAACACTAACTCTATCCGTGAACCTTAACCTTGACTCTAACCATTACCCGCTCCCAAGCATTTAACCCTGACCCTAACCCTAATCCTTAATGCTAACCCTAACACTAAACCCTAACCCTAAGCCCAACACTTATCCCTAATCCTATCCCTTAACCCTAACCCTAACCCTAATGCTACCCCCAAACGTAACCCTATCCGTGACCAGTAAACCTAACCCTAATCTCTAACAGAAACCATAGCACATAACTCTAACCCTAAAACTAACCCTAACCCTAACCCTAACCCTAAACCCTAACTCTTAACCTTAACCCTAAGCGTTAACTCTCACGCTAACCTTTAATCCTAACCCTAATCCTAATCTTGAACCCTAAACCTAACACTTAACCCTAACCCTGTACCAAACCCTAACCCCTCATCTTAACCCTAACCGTAAACCTCAACCCTAAACCAAAGTGTAACCGTTAAACCTAAGAGTAACTTTTAACCCTAACCCTAATCCCTAACCCTAAGCCCTCACCCTAACACTAAACTTCATCCTTAACCCTAAGCAGAATCCTAACCCTAAATCTAATTCTCAGACTTCTAGCTTTCTTAGAGTTTAGAAAGCCTGCAATCCTCCCATGCCATGCGGGAAATGAGGCTCTACCACTGTGTCCTGCATGAAACCCACGGGCCCATACCCAGAGTATGATAGAGTGGGTTCCCGGGTACAATCCCAGCCCCCTAAACTCCCCCCGCCCGCCTAATGCAGACAGGGCCCGTGCGCTAAGCATAAACAATACCTTTAACAGATAACCCTAACCCTGAACATAACACCCAACCCTGTTCCTATTTCTCCCCTTAACACGTAAACCTCACCGTGCGCCTAACTTTAACCTCTTATCCTAACGTTAATGCATAACCCATTTCCTGAGAACAACCCCTATCCCATAATTCTAACCCTATCTCCTAGTCATCACTGTGACACCTAATCCCTAACACTAGTTCTAAACCGCTAGCCCTGACCGTAACCCTAACTACAACCCTAACAATGACAGTAACCCTTACTTCTAACCCCAACGCTATGCCTATCAAAAACCCTAACCCTTGACCCTAACCCTTCACCCTAACCCCTAAGCCTTACCCTAACCCTTAACCCTAATCCTAATCCTAATCATTAAACCTAACCCTAGCTCTTAAAGCTAACCCTAAACCTTACCCTCACGACGAGAACTAAACCTGACACTAAACTAACACCTAACCCTAACCAGAACCCCTAAAGCTAACCCTGAACCCTATAGGTAACCCTAGCAGTAAATTTTAACCCTAAACCTAAGCCCAACCCGTAACCCTAATCCTATCCTTTTACCCTGAAACTAACCCCTAAACCTAACCCCAAACCTCACCCTAACTCTAACCCCAATCCTAATTCTAACCATACCCCTTCATAAAACACTAACTCCTAACAGCTAACCCTAACACTAACCAAAAACCCTAATCACTAATCCCTAACCCTAACGCTTAACCTTTACCATAACCGTTAACCCTCACCCTAAATCTCAACACTGACCCTAACCTTCACCTTTAACTCTAAGCCTAACCCTTAACCCTATAGTAAGGAAGACCCTTAATGCTAATGTGATCCCTTATCCCTAACCCTAACACTACAGCTAAAAATAACCCTAACCTTTGATCCTTAAACCTAACCCCTAACACTTACTTTAACCCCAAACCCTAACCCTAATCCTAAGCATTAAACCTAAACCTATCTCTTAACCCTAACGCTAGCCCTTACCATAACGCCTAGATCTAACCCTAAATCTAACCTACCGCCTAATCCTAACCTTAAACACTAATGCTAACACTAACCCTGAACCCTAAACCTACCCGTAACCCTTAACACTAACTCTATCCGTGAACCTTAACCCTCACTCTAACCATTACCCGCTCCCAAGCTTTTAACCCTGACCCTAACCCTAATCCTTAATGCTAACCCTAACACTAAACCCTAACCCTAAGCCCAACACTTATCCCTAATCCTATCCCTTAACCCTAACCCTAACCCTAATGCTACCCCCAAACGTAACCCTATCCGTGACCAGTAAACCTAACCCTAACCTCTAACAGAAACCATAGCACATAACTCTAACCCTAAAACTAACCCTAACCCTAACCCTAACCCTAAACCCTAACTCTTAACCTTAACCCTAAGCGTTAACTCTCACGCTAACCTTTAATCCTAACCCTAATGCTAATCTTCAACCCTAAACCTAACACTTAACCCTAACCCTGTACCAAACCCTAACCCCTCATCTTAACCCTAACCGTAAACCTCAACCCTAAACCAAAGTGTAACCGTTAAACCTAAGAGTAACCTTTAACCCTAACCCTAATCCCTAACTCTAAGCCCTCAACCTAACACTAAACTTCATCCTTAACCCTAACCAGAATCCTAACCCTAAATCTAATTCTCAGACTTCTTGCTTCCTTAGAGTTTAGAAAGCCTGCAATCCTCCCATGCCATGCGTGAATGGAAGCTCTACCACTGTGTCCTGCATGAAACCCACGGGCCCATACCCAGAGTATGATAGAGTGGGTTCCCGGGTACAATCCCAGCCCCCTAAACTCCTCCCGCCCGCCTAATGCAGACAGGGCCCGTGCGCTAACCATAAACAATACCTTTAACAGATAACCCTAACCCTGAACATAACACCCAACCCTGTTCCTATTTCTCCCCTTAACACGTAAACCTCACCGTGCGCCTAACTTTAACCTCTTATCCTAACGTTAATGCATAACCCATTTCCTGAGAACAACCCCTATCCCATAATTCTAACCCTATCTCCTAGTCATCACTGTCACACCTAAAACCTAACGCTAATTCTAAACCGCTAACCCTAACCGTAACCCTAACTACAACCCTAACACTGACAGTAACCCTTACTTCTAAACCCAACGCTATGACTAACAAAAGCCCTAACCCTTGACCCTAACCCTTCACCCTAACCCTTAAGCCTTACCCTAACCCTTAACCCTAATCCTAATCCTAACCATTAAACCTAACCCTAGCTCTTAAAGCTAACCCTAAACCTTACCCTCACGACTAGACCTAACCCTGACACTAACCTAACACCTAACCCTAACCAGAACCCCTAAAGCTAACCCTGAACCCTATCCCTAACCCTAGCAGTAAACTTTAACCCTAAACCTAAGCCCAACCTGTAACCCTAATCCTATCCTTTTACCCTAAAACTAACCCCTAAACCTAATCCCTATACCTCACCCTAACTCTAACCCCAATCCTAATTCTAACCATACCCCTTCATAAAACACTAACTCTTAACCGCTAACCCTAACACTAACCAAAAACCCTAATCACTAATCCCTAACCCTAACGCTTAACCTTTACCCTAACCGTTAACCCTCACCCTAAATCTTAACACTGACCCTAACCTTAACCTTTAACTCTAAGCCTAACCCTTAACCCTACAGTAAGGAAGACCCTTAATGCTAATGGGATCCCTTATCCCTAACCCTAACACTACAGCTAAAAATAACCCTAACCTTGGATCCTTAAACCTAACCCCTAACACTTACTTTAACCCCAAACCCTAACCCTAATCCTAAGCATTAAACCTAACCCTATCTCTTAAACCTAATGCTAGCCCTTACCCTAACGCCTAGATCTAACCCTAAATCTAACCTACCACCTAATCCTAACCTTAAGCCCTAATGCTAACACTAACCCTGAACCCTAAACCTAGCCGTATCCCTTAACACTAACCCTATCCGTGAACCTTAACCCTGACCCTAACCATTACCCGCACCCAAGCATTTAACCCTGACCCTAACCCTAATCCTTAATGCTAACCCTATCACTAAACCCTAACCCTAAGCCCCAACACTTAACCCTAATCCTATCCCTTAACCCTAACCCTAACCCTAACCCTAATGCTACCCCCTAAACGTAACCCTAACCGTGACCTGTAAACCTAACCCTAACCTCTAACACAAACCATAGCACATAACTCTAACCCTAAAACTAACCCTAACCCTAAACCTAACCCTAAACCCTAACTCTTAACGTTAACCCTATGCGTTAACTCTCACGCTAACCTTTAATCCTAAGCCTAATCCTAATCTTCAACCCTAAACCTAACACTTAACCCTAACCCTGTACCAAACCCTAACCCCTCATCTTAATCCTAACAGTAAATCTCAACCCTAAACCAAAGTGTAACCATTAAACGTAAGAGTAACCTTTAACCCTAACCCTAATCCCTAACCCTAAGCCCTCACCCTAACACTAAACTTCATCCTTAACCCTAACCAGAATCCTAACCCTAAATCTAATTCTCAGACTTCTTGCTTTCTTAGAATTTAGAAAGCCTGCAATCAGCTAAAGCAGTCCTGAGAGGAAAATTCATATCCATAAATGCCTATATCAAAAAGACAGAAAACATGCAAATAGACAACCTAACTAATAGACTCATAGAGCTGGAGAAAGAAGAACAGAACGATCCCAAACCCAGCAGAAGGCGAGAAATTACTAAGATCAAATCAGAACTAAATGAAAAGGACAACAAAGAAACTATAAGGGAAATTAATAAAACAAAAATTGGTTCTTTGAAAAGATAAACAAAATAGACACACCTCTGGCTAGACTAACTAAGAGCACAAAAGTAAAATCTCTAATAACCTCCATTAGGAACATGAAAGGAGAAATCACAACCGATGCTACAGAGATACAAGATATCATCTATGAATTCTACAAAAATCTTTATGCACACAAACTGGAGAATGTGGAGGAAATGGACAAATTTTTAGAAACACATAGTCTTCCCAGGCTCAACCAGGAAGAAATAGAGTACCTGAACAGACCAATATCAAGAACTGAAATCGAAACAGCAATAAAAAACCTTCCCAAAAAGAAAAGCCCTGGTCCAGATGGGTTCACACCTGAATTTTACCATACATACAAAGAAGAACTGGTGCCCATCCTACATAAACTATTCTCCAATATTGAGAAGGATGGAGTTCTCCCCGACACGTTCTACCAAGCCAATATAACATTAATACCAAAGCCTGGAAAGGACACAACAAAAATAGAGAACTACAGACCAATTTCCCTCATGAATATAGATGCAAAAATTTTCAATAAAATACTAGCAAATCGAATCCAAGTACTTATCAAAAAAGTAATCCACCACGACCAAGTGGGCTTCATCCCTGAGATGCAGGGGTGGTTCAACATACGTAAATCTATCAATGTAATTCACCACATAAATAGAAGCAAAAACAAAAATCATATGATACTCTCATTAGATGCAGAAAAAGCATTTGACAAAATTCAACACCCTTTTATGATAAAAACGCTTAACAAAATAGGCATTGATGGAACCTACCTAAAAATGATACAAGCCATATATGACAAACCCACAGCCAACATCATACTGAATGGGGAAAAACTGAAAGCACTCCCACTTAGAACTGGAACCAGACAGGGCTGCCCATTGTCTCCATTACTTTTCAACATAGTATTGGAAGTCCTTGCGAGAGCTATCAGGCAAGAGAGCAGAATCAAGGGAGTCCAAATAGGGAAGGAAGAGATCAAACTCTCACTTTTTGCTGATGATATGATGTTATATCTGGAAAACCCCCAGGATTCAACCAAGAGACTCCTGGAATAGATTAATGAATACAGCAAAGTCTCAGGCTACAAAATTAATATACACAAATCAGAGGCATTTATATATGCCAATAACAGTCAATCGGAAAACCAAATTAAAGACTCAATACCCTTCAAAATAGCAACAAAGAAAATAAAACATCTAGGTATATATCTAACTAAAGAGGTAAAGGACCTCTATAAGGAAAACTATGAAACACTGAGAAAAGAAATAGCAGAACTTGCAAATAGATGGAAAAATATACCATGCTCGTGGATCGGAAGAATCAACATTGTTAAAATGTCTATACTACCCAAAGTGATCTACAAATTCAATGCAATCCCTATTAAATTACCAACATCATTCTTTACAGACATAGAGAAAATAATTATACACTTTGTATGGAATCAAAGAAGACCCCGTATAGCAAAAGAAATTTTAAGCAATAAAAACAAAATGGGAGGTATTAATTTGCCAGACCTCAAACTATACTACAAGGCCGTGGTTCTTAAAACAGCCTGGTATTGGCACAAGTACAGGGACACAGACCAGTGGAACACAACAGAAAATCCAAATATAGAACCATTCTCATATAGTCACCTAATTTTTGACAAAGCGGGAAAGAATATA
>NW_027182862.1:790000-797500 GCF_041146395.1 Eulemur rufifrons | reverse complement strand
CTAAACTAACACCTAACCCTAACCAGAACCCCTAAAGCTAACCCTGAACCCTATAGGTAACCCTAGCAGTAAACTTTAACCCTAAACCTAAGCCCAACCCGTAACCCTAATCCTATCCTTTTACCCTAAAACTAACCCCTAAACCTAACCCCAAACCTCACCCTAACTCTAACCCCAATCCTAATTCTAACCATACCCCTTCATAAAACACTAACTCCTAACAGCTAACCCTAACACTAACCAAAATCCCTAATCACTAATCCCTAACCCTAACGCTTAACCTTTACCCTAACCGTTAACCCTCACCCTAAATCTTAACACTGACCCTAACCTTAACCTTTAACTCTAAGCCTAACCCTTAACCCTACAGTAAGGAAGACCCTTAATGCTAATGGGATCCCTTATCCCTAACCCTAACACTACAGCTAAAAATAACCCTAACCTTGGATCCTTAAACCTAACCCCTAACACTTACTTTAACCCCAAACCCTAACCCTAATCCTAAGCATTAAACCTAACCCTATCTCTTAACCCTAACCCTAGCCCTTACCCTAACGCCTAGATCTAACCCTAAATCTAACCTACCGCCTAATTTTAAACTTAAGTCCTAATGCTAACTCTAACCCTGAACCCTAAACCTACCCGTAACCCTTAACACTAACCCTATCCGTGAACCTTAACCCTGACCCTAACCATTACCCGCACCCAAGCATTTAACCCTGACCCTAACCCTAATCCTTAATGATAACCCTAAAACACTAAACCCTAACCCTAAGGCCAACACTTAAACCTAATCCTTTCCCTTAACCCTAACCCTAATGCTAACCCCTAAATGTAACCCTCACCGTGACCAGTAAACCTAACCCTAACCTCTAAACACAAATCATAGCACATAACTCTAACCCTAAAACTAACCCTAACCCTAACCCTAACCCTAAACCCTAACTCTTAACCTTAACCCTAAGTGTTAACTCTCACGCTAACCTTTAATCCTAACCCTAATCCTAATCTTCAACCCTAAACCTAACACTTAACCCTAACCCTGTACCAAACCCTAACCGCTCATCTTAACCCTAACCGTAAACCTCAACCCTAAACCAAAGTGTAACCATTAAACCTAAGAGTAACCTTTAACCCTAACCCTAATCCCTAACCCTAAGCCCTCACCCTAACACTAAACTTCATCCTTAACCCTAACCATAATCCAACCCTAAATCTCATTCTCAGACTTCTTGCTTTCTTAGAGTTTAGAAAGCCTGCAATCCTCCCATGCCATGCGTGAAAGGAGGCTCCACCACTGTGTCCTGCATGAAACCCACGGGCCCATACCCAGAGTATGACAGAGTGGGTTCCCTGGTACAATCCCAGCTCCCTAAACTCCCCCCGCCCGCCTAATGCAGACAGGGCCCGTGCGCTAAGCATAAACAATACCTTTAACAGATAACCCTAACCCTGAACATAACACCCAACCCTGTTCCTATTTCTCCCCTTAACACGTAAACCTCACCGTGCGCCTAACTTTAACCACTTATCCTAACGTTAATGCATAACCCATTTCCTGAGAACAACCCCTATCCCATAATTCTAACCCTATCTCCTAGTCATCACTGTGACACCTAATCCCTAACCCTAATTCTAAACCGCTAACCCTAACCGTAACCCTATCTACAACCCTAACACTGACAGTAACCCTTACTTCTAACCCCAACGCTATGCCTAACAAAAACCCTAACCCTTGACCCTAACCCTTCACCCTAACCCCTAAGCCTTACCCTAACCCTTAACCCTAATCCTAATCCTAATCATTAAACCTAACCCTAGCTCTTAAAGCTAACCCTAAACCTTACCCTCACGACGAGACCTAAACCTGACACTAAACTAACACCTAACCCTAACCAGAACCCCTAAAGCTAACCCTGAACCCTATAGGTAACCCTAGCAGTAAACTTTAACCCTAAACCTAAGCCCAACCCGTAACCCTAATCCTATCCTTTTACCCTAAAACTAACCCCTAAACCTAACCCCAAACCTCACCCTAACTCTAACCCCAATCCTAATTCTAACCATACCCCTTCATAAAACACTAACTCCTAACAGCTAACCCTAACACTAACCAAAAACCCTAATCACTAATCCCTAACCCTAACGCTTAACCTTTACCCTAACCGTTAACCCTCACCCTAAATCTCAACACTGACCCTAACCTTCACCTTTAACTCTAAGCCTAACCCTTAACCCTACAGTAAGGAAGACCCTTAATGCTAATGGGATCCCTTATCCCTAACCCTAACACTACAGCTAAAAATAACCCTAACCTTTGATCCTTAAACCTAACCCCTAACACTTACTTTAACCCCAAACCCTAACCCTAATCCTAAGCATTAAACCTAAACCTATCTCTTAACCCTAACGCTAGCCCTTACCATAACGCCTAGATCTAACCCTAAATCTAACCTACCGCCTAATCCTAACCTTAAGCACTAATGCTAACACTAACCCTGAACCCTAAACCTACCCGTAACCCTTAACACTAACTCTATCCGTGAACCTTAACCCTAACTCTAACCATTACCCGCTCCCAAGCATTTAACCCTGACCCTAACCCTAATCCTTAATGCTAACCCTAACACTAAACCCTAACCCTAAGCCCAACACTTATCCCTAATCCTATCCCTTAACCCTAACCCTAACCCTAATGCTACCCCCAAACGTAACCCTATCCGTGACCAGTAAACCTAACCCTAACCTCTAACAGAAACCATAGCACATAACTCTAACCCTAAAACTAACCCTAACCCTAACCCTAACCCTAAACCCTAACTCTTAACCTTAACCCTAAGCGTTAACTCTCACGCTAACCTTTAATCCTAACCCTAATGCTAATCTTCAACCCTAAACCTAACACTTAACCCTAACCCTGTACCAAACCCTAACCCCTCATCTTAACCCTAACCGTAAACCTCAACCCTAAACCAAAGTGTAACCGTTAAACCTAAGAGTAACCTTTAACCCTAACCCTAATCCCTAACTCTAAGCCCTCAACCTAACACTAAACTTCATCCTTAACCCTAACCAGAATCCTAACCCTAAATCTAATTCTCAGACTTCTTGCTTCCTTAGAGTTTAGAAAGCCTGCAATCCTCCCATGCCATGCGTGAATGGAAGCTCTACCACTGTGTCCTGCATGAAACCCACGGGCCCATACCCAGAGTATGATAGAGTGGGTTCCCGGGTACAATCCCAGCCCCCTAAACTCCTCCCGCCCGCCTAATGCAGACAGGGCCCGTGCGCTAACCATAAACAATACCTTTAACAGATAACCCTAACCCTGAACATAACACCCAACCCTGTTCCTATTTCTCCCCTTAACACGTAAACCTCACCGTGCGCCTAACTTTAACCTCTTATCCTAACGTTAATGCATAACCCATTTCCTGAGAACAACCCCTATCCCATAATTCTAACCCTATCTCCTAGTCATCACTGTCACACCTAAAACCTAACGCTAATTCTAAACCGCTAACCCTAACCGTAACCCTAACTACAACCCTAACACTGACAGTAACCCTTACTTCTAAACCCAACGCTATGACTAACAAAAGCCCTAACCCTTGACCCTAACCCTTCACCCTAACCCTTAAGCCTTACCCTAACCCTTAACCCTAATCCTAATCCTAACCATTAAACCTAACCCTAGCTCTTAAAGCTAACCCTAAACCTTACCCTCACGACTAGACCTAACCCTGACACTAACCTAACACCTAACCCTAACCAGAACCCCTAAAGCTAACCCTGAACCCTATCCCTAACCCTAGCAGTAAACTTTAACCCTAAACCTAAGCCCAACCTGTAACCCTAATCCTATCCTTTTACCCTAAAACTAACCCCTAAACCTAATCCCTATACCTCACCCTAACTCTAACCCCAATCCTAATTCTAACCATACCCCTTCATAAAACACTAACTCTTAACCGCTAACCCTAACACTAACCAAAAACCCTAATCACTAATCCCTAACCCTAACGCTTAACCTTTACCCTAACCGTTAACCCTCACCCTAAATCTTAACACTGACCCTAACCTTAACCTTTAACTCTAAGCCTAACCCTTAACCCTACAGTAAGGAAGACCCTTAATGCTAATGGGATCCCTTATCCCTAACCCTAACACTACAGCTAAAAATAACCCTAACCTTGGATCCTTAAACCTAACCCCTAACACTTACTTTAACCCCAAACCCTAACCCTAATCCTAAGCATTAAACCTAACCCTATCTCTTAAACCTAATGCTAGCCCTTACCCTAACGCCTAGATCTAACCCTAAATCTAACCTACCACCTAATCCTAACCTTAAGCCCTAATGCTAACACTAACCCTGAACCCTAAACCTAGCCGTATCCCTTAACACTAACCCTATCCGTGAACCTTAACCCTGACCCTAACCATTACCCGCACCCAAGCATTTAACCCTGACCCTAACCCTAATCCTTAATGCTAACCCTATCACTAAACCCTAACCCTAAGCCCCAACACTTAACCCTAATCCTATCCCTTAACCCTAACCCTAACCCTAACCCTAATGCTACCCCCTAAACGTAACCCTAACCGTGACCTGTAAACCTAACCCTAACCTCTAACACAAACCATAGCACATAACTCTAACCCTAAAACTAACCCTAACCCTAAACCTAACCCTAAACCCTAACTCTTAACGTTAACCCTATGCGTTAACTCTCACGCTAACCTTTAATCCTAAGCCTAATCCTAATCTTCAACCCTAAACCTAACACTTAACCCTAACCCTGTACCAAACCCTAACCCCTCATCTTAATCCTAACAGTAAATCTCAACCCTAAACCAAAGTGTAACCATTAAACGTAAGAGTAACCTTTAACCCTAACCCTAATCCCTAACCCTAAGCCCTCACCCTAACACTAAACTTCATCCTTAACCCTAACCAGAATCCTAACCCTAAATCTAATTCTCAGACTTCTTGCTTTCTTAGAATTTAGAAAGCCTGCAATCAGCTAAAGCAGTCCTGAGAGGAAAATTCATATCCATAAATGCCTATATCAAAAAGACAGAAAACATGCAAATAGACAACCTAACTAATAGACTCATAGAGCTGGAGAAAGAAGAACAGAACGATCCCAAACCCAGCAGAAGGCGAGAAATTACTAAGATCAAATCAGAACTAAATGAAAAGGACAACAAAGAAACTATAAGGGAAATTAATAAAACAAAAATTGGTTCTTTGAAAAGATAAACAAAATAGACACACCTCTGGCTAGACTAACTAAGAGCACAAAAGTAAAATCTCTAATAACCTCCATTAGGAACATGAAAGGAGAAATCACAACCGATGCTACAGAGATACAAGATATCATCTATGAATTCTACAAAAATCTTTATGCACACAAACTGGAGAATGTGGAGGAAATGGACAAATTTTTAGAAACACATAGTCTTCCCAGGCTCAACCAGGAAGAAATAGAGTACCTGAACAGACCAATATCAAGAACTGAAATCGAAACAGCAATAAAAAACCTTCCCAAAAAGAAAAGCCCTGGTCCAGATGGGTTCACACCTGAATTTTACCATACATACAAAGAAGAACTGGTGCCCATCCTACATAAACTATTCTCCAATATTGAGAAGGATGGAGTTCTCCCCGACACGTTCTACCAAGCCAATATAACATTAATACCAAAGCCTGGAAAGGACACAACAAAAATAGAGAACTACAGACCAATTTCCCTCATGAATATAGATGCAAAAATTTTCAATAAAATACTAGCAAATCGAATCCAAGTACTTATCAAAAAAGTAATCCACCACGACCAAGTGGGCTTCATCCCTGAGATGCAGGGGTGGTTCAACATACGTAAATCTATCAATGTAATTCACCACATAAATAGAAGCAAAAACAAAAATCATATGATACTCTCATTAGATGCAGAAAAAGCATTTGACAAAATTCAACACCCTTTTATGATAAAAACGCTTAACAAAATAGGCATTGATGGAACCTACCTAAAAATGATACAAGCCATATATGACAAACCCACAGCCAACATCATACTGAATGGGGAAAAACTGAAAGCACTCCCACTTAGAACTGGAACCAGACAGGGCTGCCCATTGTCTCCATTACTTTTCAACATAGTATTGGAAGTCCTTGCGAGAGCTATCAGGCAAGAGAGCAGAATCAAGGGAGTCCAAATAGGGAAGGAAGAGATCAAACTCTCACTTTTTGCTGATGATATGATGTTATATCTGGAAAACCCCCAGGATTCAACCAAGAGACTCCTGGAATAGATTAATGAATACAGCAAAGTCTCAGGCTACAAAATTAATATACACAAATCAGAGGCATTTATATATGCCAATAACAGTCAATCGGAAAACCAAATTAAAGACTCAATACCCTTCAAAATAGCAACAAAGAAAATAAAACATCTAGGTATATATCTAACTAAAGAGGTAAAGGACCTCTATAAGGAAAACTATGAAACACTGAGAAAAGAAATAGCAGAACTTGCAAATAGATGGAAAAATATACCATGCTCGTGGATCGGAAGAATCAACATTGTTAAAATGTCTATACTACCCAAAGTGATCTACAAATTCAATGCAATCCCTATTAAATTACCAACATCATTCTTTACAGACATAGAGAAAATAATTATACACTTTGTATGGAATCAAAGAAGACCCCGTATAGCAAAAGAAATTTTAAGCAATAAAAACAAAATGGGAGGTATTAATTTGCCAGACCTCAAACTATACTACAAGGCCGTGGTTCTTAAAACAGCCTGGTATTGGCACAAGTACAGGGACACAGACCAGTGGAACACAACAGAAAATCCAAATATAGAACCATTCTCATATAGTCACCTAATTTTTGACAAAGCGGGAAAGAATATACTCTGGGGACAGGAATCCCTATTCAACAAATGGTGCTGGGAGAATTGGTTAGCCACTTGTAGAAGACTGAAACAGGACCCACAGCTTTCACCTCTCACAAAAATCAAATCACGGTGGATAACAGACTTAAACATTAGGCGTGATACAATCAGAATTCTAGAAGAAAATGTAGGAAAGACTCTTACAGACATTGGCCTAGGCAAAGAATTTATGAAGAAGACCCCCAAGGCAATCACAGCAGCAACAAAAATAAATGAATGGGACATGATTAAATTAAAAAGCTTCTGCACAGCCAAAGAAACAGTCCAGAGAATAAACAGACCACCTACAGAATGGGAAAAAATTTTTGCATACTACACATCAGCTAAAGGACTGATAACAAGAATCTATTTAGAACTCAGGAAAATCAGCAAGAAAAAATCAAGCAACCCTATCAAAAAGTGGGCAAAGGACATGAATAGAAATTTTTCAAAAGAAGATATAAAAATGGCTAACAAACATATGAAAAAGTGTTCAACATCTCTAATCATCAGGGAAATGCAAATCAAAACCACAATGAGATATCACTTAACC
>NW_027182862.1:740000-762500 GCF_041146395.1 Eulemur rufifrons | reverse complement strand
TGAGAAAAACCCCTATCCCATAATTCTAACCCTATCTCCTAGTCATCACTGTGACACCTAATCCCTAACCCTAATTCTAAACCGCTAACCCTAACCGTAACCCTACCTACAACCCTAACACTGACAGTAACCCTTACATCTAACCCCAATGCTATGCCTAACAAAAACCCTAACCCTTGACCCTAACCCTTCACCCTAACCCCTAAGCCTTACCCTAACCCTTAACCCTAATCCTAATCCTAACCATTAAACCTAACCCTAGCTCTTAAAGCTAACCCTAAACCTTACCCTCACGACTAGACCTAACCCTGACACTAACCTAACACCTAACCCTAACCAGAACCCCTAAAGCTAACCCTGAACCCTATCCCTAACCCTAGCAGTAAACTTTAACCCTAAACCTAAGCCCAACCCGTAACCCTAATCCTATCCTTTTACCCTAAAACTAACCCCTACACCTAACCCCTACACCTCACGCTAACTCTAACCACAATCCTAATTCTAACCATACCCCTTCATAAAACACTAACTCCTAACCGCTAACCCTAACACTAACCAAAAACCCTAATCACTAATCCCTAACCTTAACGCTTAACCTTTACCCTAACCGTTAACCCTCACCCTAAATCTTAACACTGACCCTAACCTTAACCTTTAACTCTAAGCCTATCACTTAATCCTACAGTAAGGAAGACCCTTAATTCTAATGGGATCCCTTATCCCTAACCCTAACACTACAGCTAAAAATAACCCTAACCTTTGATCCTGAAACCTAACCCCTAACACTTACTTTAACCCCAAACCCTAACCCTAATAATAAGCATTAAACCTAACCCTATCTCTTAACCCTAACGCTAGCCCTTACCCTAACGCCTAGATCTAACCCTAAATCTAACCTACCGCCTCATCCTAACCTTAAGCCCTAATGCTAACTCTAACCCTGAACCCTAAACCTACCCATAAACCTTAACACTAACCCTATCCGTGAACCTTAACCCTGACCCTAACCATTACCCGCACCCAAGCATTTAACCCTGACCCTAACCCTAATCCTTAATGCTAACCCTAAGACTAAACCCTAACCCTAAGCCCAAAACTTAACCCTAATCCTATCCCTTAACCCTAACCCTAACGCTAATGCTAACCCCTAAACGTAACCCTATCCGTGCCCAGTAAACCTAAACCTAACCTCTAACACAAATCATAGCACATAACTCTAACCCTAAAACTAACCCTAACCCTAACCCTAAACCCTAACTCTTAACCTTAACCCTAAGCGTTAACTCTCACGCTAACCTTTAATCCTAACCCTAATCCTAATCTTCAACCCTAAACCTAACACTTAACCCTAACCCTGTACCAAACCCTAACCCCTCATCTTAACCCTAACCGTAAACCTCAACCCTAAACCAAAGTGTAACCGTGAAACCTAAGAGTAACTTTTAACCCTAACCCTAATCCCTAACCCTAAGCCCTCACCCTAACACTAAACTTCATCCTTAACCCTAACCAGAATCCTAACCCTAAATCTAATTCTCAGACTTCTTGCTTTCTTAGAGTTTAGAAAGCCTGCAATCCTCCCATGCCATGCGTGAAAGGAGGCTCTACCACTGTGTCCTGCATGAAACCCACGGGCCCATACCCAGAGTATGATAGAGTGGGTTCCCGGGTACAATCCCAGCCCCCTAAACTCCCCCCTCCCGCCTAATGGAGACAGGGCCCGTGCGCTAAGCATAAACAATACCTTTAACAGATAACCCTAACCCTGAACATAACACCCAACCCTGTTCCTATTTCTCCCCTTAACACATAAACCTCACCGTGCGCCTAACTTTAACCTCTTATCCTAACGTTAATGCATAACCCATTTCCTGAGAACAACCCCTATCCCATAATTCTAACCCTATCTCCTAGTCATCACTGTGACACCTAATCCCTAACCCTAATTCTGAACCGCTAACCCTAACCGTAACCCTACCTACAACCCTAACACTGACAGTAACCCTTACTTCTAACCCCAACGCTATGCCTAACAAAAGCCCTAACCCTTGACCCTAACCCTTCACCCTAACCCCTAAGCCTTACCCTAACCCTTAACCCTAATCCTAATCCTAACCATTAAACCTAACCCTAGCTCTTAAAGCTAACCCTAAACCTTACCCTGACTACTAGACCTAACCCTGACCCTAACCTAGCACCTAACCCTAACCAGAACCCCTAAAGCTAACCCTGAACCCTATCCCTAACCCTAGCAGTAAACTTTAAACCTAAACCTAAGCCCAACCCGTAACCCTAATCCTATCCTTTTACCCTAAAACTAACCCCTAAACCTAACCCCTATACCTCACCCTAACTCTAACCCCAATCCTAATTCTAACCATACCCCTTCATAAAACACTAACTCCTAAGCGCTAACCCTAACACTAACCAAAAACCCTAATCACTAATCCCTAACCCTAACGCTTAACCTTTATCCTAACCGTTAACCCTCACCCTAAATCTTAACCCTGACCCTAACCTTCACCTTTAACTCTAAGCCTAATCCTTAACCCTACAGGAAGGAGGACCCTTAATGCTAATGGGATCCCTTATCCCTAACCCTAACACTACAGCTAAAAATAACCCTAACCTTGGATCCTTAAACCTGACCCCTAACACTTACTTTAACCCCAAACCCTAACCCTAATCCTAAGCATTAAACCTAACCCTATCTCTTAACCCTAACGCTAGTCCTTACCCTAACGCCTAGATCTAACCCTAAATCTAACCTACCGCCTAATCCTAACCTTAAGCCCTAATGCTAACACTAACCCTGAACCCTAAACCTACCCGTAACCCTTACCACTAACCCTATCCGTGAACCTTAACCCTGACCCTAACCATTACGCGCACTCAAGCATTTAACCCTGACCCTAACACTAATCCTTAATGCTAACCCTAACACTAAACCCTAACCCTAAGCCCAACACTTAACCCTAATCCTATCCCTTAACCCTAACCCTAACCCTAATGCTACCCCCTAAACGTAACCCTAAGCGTGACCAGTAAACCTAACCCTAACCTCTAACACAAACCATAGCACATAACTCTAACCCTAAAACTAACCCTAACCCTAACCCTAAACACTACCTCTTAACCTTAACACTAAGTGTTAACTCTCACGCTAACCTTTAATCCTAACCCTAATCCTAATCTTCAACCCTAAACCTAACACTTAATCCTAACCCTGTACCAAACCCTAACCACTCATCTTAACCCTACCCGTAAACCTCAACCCTAAACCAAAGTGTGACCATTAAACCTAAGAGTAACCTTTAACCCAAACCCTAATCCCTAACACTAAGCCCTCACCCTAACACTAAACTTCATCCTTAACCCTAACCAGAATCCTAACCCTAAATCTAATTCTCAGACTTCTTGCTTTCTTAGAGTTTAGAAAGCCTGCAATCCTCCCATGCCATGCGTGTAAGGAACCTCTACCACTGTGTCCTCCATGAAACCCACGGGCCCATACCCAGAGTATGATAGAGTGGGTTCCCGAGTACAATCCCAGCCCCCTAAACTCCCCCGGCCCGCCTAATGCAGACAGGGCCCATGCGCTAAGCATAAACAATACCTTTAACAGATAACCCTAACCCTGAACATAACACCCAACCCTGTTCCTATTTCTCCCCTTAACACGTAAACCTCACCGTGCGCCTAACTTTAACCTCTTATCCTAACGTTAATGCATAACCCATTTCCTGAGAACAACCCCTATCCCATAATTCTAACCCTATCTCCTAGTCATCACTGTGACACCTAATCCCTAACCCTAATTCTAAACCGCTAACCCTAACCGTAACCCTACCTACAACCCTAACACTGACAGTAACCCTTACTTCTAACCCCAACGCTATGCCTAACAAGAACCCTAACCCTTGACCCTAACCCCTAAGCCTTACCCTAACCCTTAACCCTAATCCTAATCCTAACCATTAAACCTAACCCTAGCTCTTAAAGCTAACCCTAAACCTTACCCTCATGACTAGACCTAAACCTGACACTAACCTAACACCTAACCCTAACCAGAACCCCTAAAGCTAACCCTGAACCCTATCCCTAACCCCAGCAGTAAACTTTAACCCTAAACCTAAGCCCAACCCATAACCCTAATCCTATCCTTTTACCCTAAAACTAACCCCTAAACCTAACCCCTATACCTCACCCTAACTCTAACCCCAATCCTAATTCTAACCATACCCCTTCATAAAACACTAATTCCTAACCGCTACCCTAACACTAACCAAAAACCCTAATCACTAATCCCTAACCCTAACGCTTAACCTTTACCCTAACCGTTAACCCTCACCCTAAATCTTAACACTGACCCTAACCTTCACCTTTAACTCTAAGCCTAACCCTTAATGCTACAGGAAGGAAGACCCTTAATGCTAATGGGATCCCTTATCCCTAACCCTAACACTACAGCTAAAAATAACCCTAACCTTCGATCCTTAAACCTAACCCCTAACACTTACTTTAACCCCAAACACTAACCCTAATCCTAAGCATTAAACCTAACCCTATCTCTTAACCCTAACGCTAGTCCTTACCCTAACGCCTAGATCTAACCCTAAATCTAACCTACCGCCTAATCTTAACCTTAAGCACTAATGCTAAAACTAACCCTGAACCCTATACCTACCCGGAATCCTTAACACTAACCCTATCCGTGAACCTTAACCCTGACCCTAACCATTACCCGCACCCAAGCATTTAACCCTGACCCTATCCCTAATCCTTAATGCTAACCATAACACTAAACCCTAAACCTAACCCAACACTTATCCCTTATCCTATCCCTTAAACCTAACCCTAACCCTAATGCTACCCCCTAAACATAACCCTAACCGTGACGAGTAAACCTAACCCTAACCTCTAACACAAACCATAGCACATAACTCTAACCCTAATACTAACCCTAACCCTAAACCTAACCCTAAACCCTAACTCTTAACCTTAACCCTAAGCGTTAACTCTCACGCTAACCTTTAATCCTAACCCTAATCCTAATCTTCAGCCCTAAACCTAACACTTAACCCTAACCCTGTACCAAACCCTAACCCCTCATCTTAACCCTACCGTAAACTTCAACCCTAAACCAAAGTGTAACCCTTAAACCTAGAGTAACCTTTAACCCTAACCCTATTCCCTAACCCTAAGCCCTCACCCTAACACTAAACTTCATCCTTAACCCTAACCAGAATCCTAACCCTAAACCTAATTTTCAGACTTTCTTGCTTCCTTAGAGTTTAGAAAGCCTGCAATCCTCCCATGCCCTGCGTGAAAGGAGGCTCTACCACTGTGTCCTGCATGAAACACACAGGCCCATACCCGGACTATGATAGAGTGGGTTCCTGGGTACAATCCCAGCCCCCTAAACTCCCCCCGCCCGCCTAATGCAGACAGGGCCCGTGCGCTAAGCATAAACAATACCTTTAACAGATAACCCTAACCCTGAACATAACACCCAACCCTGTTCCTATTTCTCCCCTTAACACGTAAACCTCACCGTGCGCCTAACTTTATCCTCTTATCCTAACGTTAATGCATAACCCATTTCCTGAGAACAACCCCTATCCCATAATTCTAACCCTATCTCCTAGTCATCACTGTGACACCTAATCCCTAACCCTAATTCTAAACCGCTAACCCTAACCGTAACCCTACCTACAACCCTAACACTGACAGTAACCCTTACTTCTAACCCCAACGCTATGCCTAACAAAAACCCTAACCCTTGACCCTAACCCTTCACCCTAACCCCTAAGCCTTACCCTAACCCTTAACCCTAATCCTAATCCTAACCATTAAACCTAACCCCAGCTCTTAAAGCGAACCCTAAACCTTACCCTCACGACTAGACCTAACCCTGACACTAACATAACACCTAACCCTAACCAGAACCCCTAAAGCTAACCCTGAACCCTATCCCTAACCCTAGCAGTAAACTTTAACCCTAAACCTAAGCCCAACCCGTAACCCTAATCCTATCCTTTTACCCTAAAACTAACCCCTAAACCTAACCCCTATACCTCACCCTAACTCTAACCCCAATCCTAATTCTAACCATACACCTTCATAAAACACTAACTCCTAACCGCTAACCCTAACACTAACCAAAAATCCTAATCACTAATCCCTAACCCTAACACTTAACCTTTACCCTAACCGTTAACACTCACCCTAAATCTTAACACTGACCCTAACCTTAACCTTTAACTCTAAGCCTAACCCTTAACCCTACAGTAAGGAAGACCCTTAATGCTAATGGGATCCCTTATCCCTAACCCTAACACTACAGCTAAAAATAACCCTAACCTTGGATCCTTAAACCTAACCCCTAACACTTACTTTCACCCCAAACCCTAACCCTAATCCTAACCATTAAACCTAACCCTATCTCTTAACCCTAACGCTAGCCCTTACCCTAACGCCTAGATCTAACCCTAAATCTAACCTACCGCCTAATCCTAACCTTAAGCCCTAATGCTAACACTAACCCTGAACCCTAAACCTAACCGTAACCCTTAACACTAACCCTATCCGTGAACCTTCACCCTGACCCTAACCATTACGCGCACTCAAGCATTTAACCCTGACCCTAACCCTAATCCTTAATGCTAACCCTAACACTAAACCGTAACCCTAAGCCCAACACTTATCCCTAATCCTATCCCTTAACCCTAACCCTAACCCTAATGCTACCCCCGAAACGTAACCCTAAGCGTGACCAGTAAACCTAACCCTAACCTCTAACACAAACCATAGCACATAACTCTAACCCTAAAACTAACCCTAACCCTAAACCTAAACACTAACTCTTAACCTTAACCCTAAGCGTTAACTCTCACGCTAACCTTTAATCCTAACCCTAATCCTAATCTTCAACCCTAAACCTAACACTTAACCCTAACCCTGTACCAAACCCTAACCACTCATCTTAACCCTACCCGTAAACCTCAACCCTAAACCAAAGTGTGACCATTAAACCTAAGAGTAACCTTTAACCCTAACCCTAATCCCTAACCCTAAGCCCTCACCCTAACACTAAACTTCATCCTTAACCCTAACCAGAATCCTAACCCTAAATCTAATTCTCAGACTTCTTGCTTTCTTAGAGTTTAGAAAGCCTGCAATCCTCCCATTCCATGCGTGAAAGGAGGCTCTACCCTTGTGTCCTGCATGAAACCCACGGGCCCATACCCAGAGTATGATAGAGTGGCTTCCCGGGTACAATCCCAGCCCCCTAAACTCCCCCGGCCCGCCGAATGCAGACAGGGCCGGTGCGCTAAGCATAAACAATACCTTTACCAGATAACCCTGACCCTGAACATAACACCCAACCCTGTTCCTATTTCTCCCCTTAACACGTAAACCTCACCGTGCGCCTAACTTTAACCTCTTATCCTAACGTTAATGCATAACCCATTTCCTGAGAACAACCCCTATCCCATAATTCTAACCCTATCTCCTAGTCATCACTGTGACACCTAATCCCTAACCCTAATTCTAAACCGCTAACCCTAACCGTAACCCTACCTACAACCCTAACACTGACAGTAACCCTTACTTCTAACCCCAACGCTATGCCTAACAAGAACCCTAACCATTCACCCTAACCCCTAAGCCTTACCCTAACCCTTAACCCTAATCCTAATCCTAACCATTAAACCTAACCCTAGCTCTTAAAGCGAACCCTAAACCTTACCCTCATGACTAGACCTAACCCTGACACTAACCTAACACCTAACACTAACCAGAACCCCTAAAGCTAACTCTGAAACCTATCCCTAACCCCAGCAGTAAACTTTAACCCTAAACCTAAGCCCAACCCGTAACCTTAATCCTATCCTTTTACCCTAAAACTAACCCCTAAACCTAACCCCTATACCTCACCCTAACTCTAACCCCAATCCTAATTCTAACCATACCCCTTCATAAAACACTAACTCCTAACCGCTAACCCTAACACTAACCAAAAACCCTAATCACTAATCCCTAACCCTAACGCTTAACCTTTACCCTAACCGTTAACCCTCACCCTAAATCTTAACACTGACCCTAACCTTAACCTTTAACTCTAAGCCTAACCCTTAACCCTACAGGAAGGAGGACCCTTAATGCTAATGGGATCCCTTATCCCTAACCCTAACACTACAGCTAAAAATAACCCTAACCTTGGATCCTTAAACCTAACCCCTAACACTTACTTTAACCCCAAACCCTTACCCTAATCATAAGCATTAAACCTAACCCTATCTCTTAACCCTAACGCTAGCCCTTACCCTAACGCCTAGATCTAACCCTAAATCTAACGTACCGCCTAATCCTAACCTTAAGCCCTAATGCTAACACTAACCCTGAACCCTAAACCTACCCGTAACCCTTAACACTAACCCTATCCGTGAACCTTCACCCTGACCCTAACCATTACCCGCACCCAAGCATTTAACCCTGACCCTAAACCTAATCCTTAATGCTAACCATAACACTAAACCCTAACCCTAAGCCCAACACTTATCCCTAATCCTATCCCTTAACCCAAACCCTAACCCTAATGCTACCCCCTAAACGTAACCCTGACCGTGACCAGTAAACCTAACCCTAACCTCTAACACAAACCATAGCACATAACTCTAACCCTAATACTAACAGTAACCCTAACCCTAACCCTAAACCCTAACTCTTAACCTTAACCCTAAGCGTTAACTCTCACGCTAACCTTTAATCCTAACCCTAATCCTAATCTTCAACCCTAAACCTAACACTTAACCCTATCCCTGTACCAAACCCTAACCCCTCATCTTAACCCTAACCGTAAACCTCAACCCTAAACCAAAGTGTAACCGTTAAACCTAAGAGTAACCTTTAACCCTAACCCTAATCCCTAACCCTAAGCCCTCACCCTAACACTAAACTTCATCCTTAACCCTAACCAGAATCCTAACCCTAAATCTAATTCTCAGACTTTCTTGCTTCCTTAGAGTTTAGAAAGCCTGCAATCCTCCCATGCCATGCGTGAAAGGAGGCTCTACCACTGTGTCCTGCATGAAACCCACGGGCCCATACCCAGAGTATGATAGAGTGGCTTCCCGGGTACAATCCCAGCCCCCTAAACTCCCCCGGCCCGCCGAATGCAGACAGGGCCGGTGCGCTAAGCATAAACAATACCTTTACCAGATAACCCTGACCCTGAACATAACACCCAACCCTGTTCCTATTTCTCCCCTTAACACGTAAACCTCACCGTGCGCCCAACTTTAACCTCTTATCCTAACGTTAATGCATAACCCATTTCCTGAGAACAACCCCTATCCCATAATTCTAACCCTATCTCCTAGTCATCACTGTGACACCTAATCCCTAACCCTAATTCTAAACCGCTAACCCTAACCGTAACCCTACCTACAACCCTAACACTGAAAGTAACCCTTACTTCTAACCCCAACGCTATGCCTAACAAGAACCCTAACCATTCACCCTAACCCCTAAGCCTTACCCTAACCCTTAACCCTAATCCTAATCCTAACCATTAAACCTAACCCTAGCTCTTAAAGCGAACCCTAAACCTTACCCTCATGACTAGACCTAACCCTGACACTAACCTAACACCTAACACTAACCAGAACCCCTAAAGCTAACTCTGAACCCTATCCCTAACCCCAGCAGTAAACTTTAACCCTAAACCTAAGCCCAACCCGTAACCTTAATCCTATCCTTTTACCCTAAAACTAACCCCTAAACCTAACCCCTATACCTCACCCTAACTCTAACCCCAATCCTAATTCTAACCATACCCCTTCATAAAACACTAACTCCTAACCGCTAACCCTAACACTAACCAAAAACCCTAATCACTAATCCCTAACCCTAACGCTTAACCTTTACCCTAACCGTTAACCCTCACCCTAAATCTTAACACTGACCCTAACCTTAACCTTTAACTCTAAGCCTAACCCTTAACCCTACAGGAAGGAGGACCCTTAATGCTAATGGGATCCCTTATCCCTAACCCTAACACTACAGCTAAAAATAACCCTAACCTTGGATCCTTAAACCTAACCCCTAACACTTACTTTAACCCCAAACCCTTACCCTAATCCTAAGCATTAAACCTAACCCTATCTCTTAACCCTAACGCTAGCCCTTACCCTAACGCCTAGATCTAACCCTAAATCTAACGTACCGCCTAATCCTAACCTTAAGCCCTAATGCTAACACTAACCCTGAACCCTAAACCTACCCGTAACCCTTAACACTAACCCTATCCGTGAACCTTCACCCTGACCCTAACCATTACCCGCACCCAAGCATTTAACCCTGACCCTAAACCTAATCCTTAATGCTAACCATAACACTAAACCCTAACCCTAAGCCCAACACTTATCCCTAATCCTATCCCTTAACCCAAACCCTAACCCTAATGCTACCCCCTAAACGTAACCCTGACCGTGACCAGTAAACCTAACCCTAACCTCTAACACAAACCATAGCACATAACTCTAACCCTAATACTAACAGTAACCCTAACCCTAACCCTAAACCCTAACTCTTAACCTTAACCCTAAGCGTTAACTCTCACGCTAACCTTTAATCCTAACCCTAATCCTAATCTTCAACCCTAAACCTAACACTTAACCCTAACCCTGTACCAAACCCTAACCCCTCATCTTCACCCTAACCGTAAACCTCAACCCTAAACCAAAGTGTAACCGTTAAACCTAAGAGTAACCTTTAACCCTAACCCTAATCCCTAACCCTAAGCCCTCACCCTAACACTAAACTTCATCCTTAACCCTAACCAGAATCCTAACCCTAAATCTAATTCTCAGACTTTCTTGCTTCCTTAGAGTTTAGAAAGCCTGCAATCCTCCCATGCCATGCGTGAAAGGAGGCTCTACCACTGTGTCCTGCATGAAACCCACGGGCCCATACCCAGAGTATGATAGAGTGGCTTCCCGGGTACAATCCCAGCCCCCTAAACTCCCCCGGCCCGCCTAATGCAGACAGGGCCCGTGCGCTAAGCATAAACAATACCTTTACCAGATAACCCTAACCCTGAACATAACACCCAACCCTGTTCCTATTTCTCCCCTTAACACGTAAACCTCACCGTGCGCCTAACTTTAACCTCTTATCCTAACGTTAATGCATAACCCATTTCCTGAGAACAACCCCTATCCCATAATTCTAACCCTATCTCCTAGTCATCACTGTGACACCTAATCCCTAACCCTAATTCTAAACCGCTAACCCTAACCGTAACCCTACCTACAACCCTAACACTGACAGTAACCCTTACTTCTAACCCTAACGCTATGCCTAACAAAAACCCTCACCCTTGACCCTAACCCTTCACCCTAACCCCTAAGCCTTACCCTAACCCTTAACCCTAATCCTAATCCTAACCATTAAACCTAACCCTAGCTCTTAAAGCGAACCCTAAACCTTACCCTCATGACTAGACCTAACCCTGACACTAACCTAACACCTAACACTAACCAGAACCCCTAAAGCTAACTCTGAACCCTATCCCTAACCCCAGCAGTAAACTTTAACCCTAAACCTAAGCCCAACCCGTAACCTTAATCCTATCCTTTTACCCTAAAACTAACCCCTAAACCTAACCCCTATACCTCACCCTAACTCTAACCCCAATCCTAATTCTAACCATACCCCTTCATAAAACACTAACTCCTAACCGCTAACCCTAACACTAACCAAAAACCCTAATCACTAATCCCTAACCCTAACGCTTAACCTTTACCCTAACCGTTAACCCTCACCCTAAATCTTAACCCTGACCCTAACCTTAACCTTTAACTCTAAGCCTAACCCTTAACCCTACAGGAAGGAGGACCCTTAATGCTAATGGGATCCCTTATCCCTAACCCTAACACTACAGCTAAAAATAACCCTAACCTTGGATCCTTAAACCTAACCCCTAACACTTACTTTAACCCCAAACCCTTACCCTAATCCTAAGCATTAAACCTAACCCTATCTCTTAACCCTAACGCTAGCCCTTACCCTAACGCCTAGATCTAACCCTAAATCTAACGTACCGCCTAATCCTAACCTTAAGCCCTAATGCTAACACTAACCCTGAACCCTAAACCTACCCGTAACCCTTAACACTAACCCTATCCGTGAACCTTCACCCTGACCCTAACCATTACCCGCACCCAAGCATTTAACCCTGACCCTAAACCTAATCCTTAATGCTAACCATAACACTAAACCCTAACCCTAAGCCCAACACTTATCCCTAATCCTATCCCTTAACCCAAACCCTAACCCTAATGCTACCCCCTAAACGTAACCCTGACCGTGACCAGTAAACCTAACCCTAACCTCTAACACAAACCATAGCACATAACTCTAACCCTAATACTAACAGTAACCCTAACCCTAACCCTAAACCCTAACTCTTAACCTTAACCCTAAGCGTAAACTCTCACGCTAACCTTTAATCCTAACCCTAATCCTAATCTTCAACCCTAAACCTAACACTTAACCCTAACCCTGTACCAAACCCTAACCCCTCATCTTAACCCTAACCGTAAACCTCAACCCTAAACCAAAGTGTAACCGTTAAACCTAAGAGTAACCTTTAACCCTAACCCTAATCCCTAACCCTAAGCCCTCACCCTAACACTAAACTTCATCCTTAACCCTAACCAGAATCCTAACCCTAAATCTAATTCTCAGACTTTCTTGCTTCCTTAGAGTTTAGAAAGCCTGCAATCCTCCCATGCCATGCGTGAAAGGAGGCTCTACCACTGTGTCCTGCATGAAACCCACGGGCCCATACCCAGAGTATGATAGAGTGGCTTCCCGGGTACAATCCCAGCCCCCTAAACTCCCCCGGCCCGCCTAATGCAGACAGGGCCCGTGCGCTAAGCATAAACAATACCTTTACCAGATAACCCTAACCCTGAACATAACACCCAACCCTGTTCCTATTTCTCCCCTTAACACGTAAACCTCACCGTGCGCCTAACTTTAACCTCTTATCCTAACGTTAATGCATAACCCATTTCCTGAGAACAACCCCTATCCCATAATTCTAACCCTATCTCCTAGTCATCACTGTGACACCTAATCCCTAACCCTAATTCTAAACCGCTAACCCTAACCGTAACCCTACCTACAACCCTAACACTGACAGTAACCCTTACTTCTAACCCTAACGCTATGCCTAACAAAAACCCTCACCCTTGACCCTAACCCTTCACCCTAACCCCTAAGCCTTACCCTAACCCTTAACCCTAATCCTAATCCTAACCATTAAACCTAACCCTAGCTTTTAAAGCTAACCCTAAACATTACCCTCATGACTAGACCTAACCCTGACACTAACATAACACCTAACCCTAACCAGAACCCCTAAAGCTAACCCTGAACCCTATCCATAACCCCAGCACTAAACTTTAACCCTAAACCTAAGCCCAACCCGTAACCCTAATCCTATCCTTTTACCCTGAAACTAACCCCTAAACCTAACCCCTATACCTCACCCTAACTCTAACCCCAATCCTGGTTCTAACCATACCCCTTCATAAAACACTAACTCCTAACCGCTAACCCTAACAATAACCAAAAACCCTAATCACTAATCCCTAACCCTAAGGCTTAACCTTTACCCTAACCGTTAACCCTCACTCTAAATCTTAACCCTGACCCTAACCTTAACCTTTAACTCTAAGCCTAACCCTTAACCCTACAGTAAGGAAGACCCTTAATGCTAATGGGATCCCTTATCGCTAACCCTAACACTACAGCTAAAAATAACCCTAACCTTGGATCCTTAAACCTGACCCCTAACACTTACTTTAACCCCAAACCCTAACCCTAATCCTAAGCATTAAACCTAACCCTATCTCTTAACCCTAACGCTAGCCCTTACCCTAACGCCTAGATGTAACCTTAAATCTAACCTACCGCCGAATCCTAACCTTAAGCCCTAATGCTAACACTAACCCTGAACCCTAAACCTACCCATAACCCTTAACACTAACCCTATCCGTGAACCTTAACCCTGACCCTAACCATTACCCGCACCCAAGCATTTAACCCTGACCATAACCCTAATCCTTAATGCTAACATTAACACTAAACCCTAACCCTAAGCCCAACACTTATCCCCAATCCTATCCCTTAACCCTAACCCTAACCCTAATGCTACCCCCTAAACGTAACCCTAACCGTGACCAGTAAACCTAACCCTAACCTCTAACACAAACCATAGCACATAACTCTAACCCTAAAACTAACCCTAACCCTAACCCTAACCCTAAACCCTAACTCTTAACCTTAACACTAAGCGTTAACTCTCACGCTAACCTTTAATTCTAACCCTAATCCTAATCTTCCACCCCAAAGCTAACACTTAACCCTAACCCTGTACCAAACCCTAACCCCTCATCTTAACCCTAACCGTAAACCTCAACCCTAAACCAAAGTGTAACCTTTAAACCTAAGAGTAACCTTTAACTCTAACACTAATCCCTAACCCTAAGCCCTCACCCTAACACTAAACTTCATCCTTAACCCTAACCAAAATCCTAACCCTAAATCTAATTCTCAGACTTCTTGCTATCTTAGAGTTTAGAAAGCCTGCAATCCTCCCATGCCATGCGTGAAAGGAGGCTCTACCACTGTGTCCTGCATGAAACCCACGGGCCCATACCCAGAGTATGATAGAGTGGGTTCCCTTGGTACAATCCCAGCCCCCTAAACTCCCCCCGCCCGCCTAATGCCGACAGTGCCCGTGCGCTAAGCATAAACAATACCTTTACGAGATAACCCTAACCCTGAACATAACACCCAACCCTGTTCCTATTTCTCCCCTTAACACGTAAACCTCACCGTGCGCCTAACTTTAACCTCTTATCCTAACGTTAATGCATAACCCATTTCCTGAGAACAACCCCTATCCCATAATTCTAACCCTATCTCCTAGTCATAACTGTGACACCTAATCCCTAACCCTAATTCTAAACCGCTAACCCTAACCGTAACCCTATCTACAACCCTAACACTGACAGTAACCCTTATTCTAAACCCAACGCTATGCCTAACAAAAACCCTAACCCTTGACCCTCACCCTTCACCCTAACCCCTAAGCCTTACCCTAACCATTAACCCTAATCCTAATCCTAACCATTAAACCTAACCCTAGCTCTTAAAGCTAACCCTAAACCTTACCCTCACGACTAGACCTAACCCTGACACTAACATAACACCTAACCCTAACCAGAACCCCTAAAGCTAACCCTGAACCCTATCCCTAACCCCAGCAGTAAACTTTAACCCTAAACCTAAGCCCAACCCGTAACCCTAATCCTATCCTTTTACCCTAAAACTAACCCCTAAACCTAACCCCTATACCTCACCCTAACTCTAACCCCAATCCTAATTCTAACCATACCCCTTCATAAAACACTAACTTCTAACCGCTAACCCTAACACTAACCAAAAACCCTAATCACTAATCCCTAACCCTAACGCTTAACCTTTACCCTAACCGTTAACCCTCACCCTAAATCTTAACACTGACCCTAACCTTCACCTTTAACTCTAAGCCTAACCCTTAACCCTACAGTAAGGAAGACCCTTAATGCTAATGGGATCCCTTATCCCTAACCCTAACACTACAGCTAAAAATAACCCTAACCTTGGATCCTTAAACCTAACCCCTAACACTTACTTTAACCCCAAACCCTTACCCTAATCCTAAGCATTAAACCTAACCCTATCTCTTAACCCTAACGCTAGCCCTTACCCTAACGCCTAGATCTAACCCTAAATCTAACGTACCGCCTAATCCTAACCTTAAGCCCTAATGCTAACACTAACCCTGAACCCTAAACCTACCCGTAACCCTTAACACTAACCCTATCCGTGAACCTTCACCCTGACCCTAACCATTACCCGCACCCAAGCATTTAACCCTGACCCTAAACCTAATCCTTAATGCTAACCATAACACTAAACCCTAACCCTAAGCCCAACACTTATCCCTAATCCTATCCCTTAACCCAAACCCTAACCCTAATGCTACCCCCTAAACGTAACCCTGACCGTGACCAGTAAACCTAACCCTAACCTCTAACACAAACCATAGCACATAACTCTAACCCTAATACTAACAGTAACCCTAACCCTAACCCTAAACCCTAACTCTTAACCTTAACCCTAAGCGTTAACTCTCACGCTAACCTTTAATCCTAACCCTAATCCTAATCTTCAACCCTAAACCTAACACTTAACCCTAACCCTGTACCAAACCCTAACCCCTCATCTTAACCCTAACCGTAAACCTCAACCCTAAACCAAAGTGTAACCGTTAAACCTAAGAGTAACCTTTAACCCTAACCCTAATCCCTAACCCTAAGCCCTCACCCTAACACTAAACTTCATCCTTAACCCTAACCAGAATCCTAACCCTAAATCTAATTCTCAGACTTTCTTGCTTCCTTAGAGTTTAGAAAGCCTGCAATCCTCCCATGCCATGCGTGAAAGGAGGCTCTACCACTGTGTCCTGCATGAAACCCACGGGCCCATACCCAGAGTATGATAGAGTGGCTTCCCGGGTACAATCCCAGCCCCCTAAACTCCCCCGGCCCGCCTAATGCAGACAGGGCCCGTGCGCTAAGCATAAACAATACCTTTACCAGATAACCCTAACCCTGAACATAACACCCAACCCTGTTCCTATTTCTCCCCTTAACACGTAAACCTCACCGTGCGCCTAACTTTAACCTCTTATCCTAACGTTAATGCATAACCCATTTCCTGAGAACAACCCCTATCCCATAATTCTAACCCTATCTCCTAGTCATCACTGTGACACCTAATCCCTAACCCTAATTCTAAACCGCTAACCCTAACCGTAACCCTACCTACAACCCTAACACTGACAGTAACCCTTACTTCTAACCCTAACGCTATGCCTAACAAAAACCCTCACCCTTGACCCTAACCCTTCACCCTAACCCCTAAGCCTTACCCTAACCCTTAACCCTAATCCTAATCCTAACCATTAAACCTAACCCTAGCTTTTAAAGCTAACCCTAAACATTACCCTCATGACTAGACCTAACCCTGACACTAACATAACACCTAACCCTAACCAGAACCCCTAAAGCTAACCCTGAACCCTATCCATAACCCCAGCACTAAACTTTAACCCTAAACCTAAGCCCAACCCGTAACCCTAATCCTATCCTTTTACCCTGAAACTAACCCCTAAACCTAACCCCTATACCTCACCCTAACTCTAACCCCAATCCTGATTCTAACCATACCCCTTCATAAAACACTAACTCCTAACCGCTAACCCTAACAATAACCAAAAACCCTAATCACTAATCCCTAACCCTAAGGCTTAACCTTTACCCTAACCGTTAACCCTCACTCTAAATCTTAACCCTGACCCTAACCTTAACCTTTAACTCTAAGCCTAACCCTTAACCCTACAGTAAGGAAGACCCTTAATGCTAATGGGATCCCTTATCGCTAACCCTAACACTACAGCTAAAAATAACCCTAACCTTGGATCCTTAAACCTGACCCCTAACACTTACTTTAACCCCAAACCCTAACCCTAATCCTAAGCATTAAACCTAACCCTATCTCTTAACCCTAACGCTAGCCCTTACCCTAACGCCTAGATGTAACCTTAAATCTAACCTACCGCCGAATCCTAACCTTAAGCCCTAATGCTAACACTAACCCTGAACCCTAAACCTACCCGTAACCCTTAACACTAACCCTATCCGTGAACCTTAACCCTGACCCTAACCATTACCCGCACCCAAGCATTTAACCCTGACCATAACCCTAATCCTTAATGCTAACATTAACACTAAACCCTAACCCTAAGCCCAACACTTATCCCCAATCCTATCCCTTAACCCTAACCCTAACCCTAATGCTACCCCCTAAACGTAACCCTAACCGTGACCAGTAAACCTAACCCTAACCTCTAACACAAACCATAGCACATAACTCTAACCCTAAAACTAACCCTAACCCTAACCCTAACCCTAAACCCTAACTCTTAACCTTAACACTAAGCGTTAACTCTCACGCTAACCTTTAATTCTAACCCTAATCCTAATCTTCCACCCCAAAGCTAACACTTAACCCTAACCCTGTACCAAACCCTAACCCCTCATCTTAACCCTAACCGTAAACCTCAACCCTAAACCAAAGTGTAACCTTTAAACCTAAGAGTAACCTTTAACTCTAACACTAATCCCTAACCCTAAGCCCTCACCCTAACACTAAACTTCATCCTTAACCCTAACCAAAATCCTAACCCTAAATCTAATTCTCAGACTTCTTGCTATCTTAGAGTTTAGAAAGCCTGCAATCCTCCCATGCCATGCGTGAAAGGAGGCTCTACCACTGTGTCCTGCATGAAACCCACGGGCCCATACCCAGAGTATGATAGAGTGGGTTCCCTTGGTACAATCCCAGCCCCCTAAACTCCCCCCGCCCGCCTAATGCCGACAGTGCCCGTGCGCTAAGCATAAACAATACCTTTACGAGATAACCCTAACCCTGAACATAACACCCAACCCTGTTCCTATTTCTCCCCTTAACACGTAAACCTCACCGTGCGCCTAACTTTAACCTCTTATCCTAACGTTAATGCATAACCCATTTCCTGAGAACAACCCCTATCCCATAATTCTAACCCTATCTCCTAGTCATAACTGTGACACCTAATCCCTAACCCTAATTCTAAACCGCTAACCCTAACCGTAACCCTATCTACAACCCTAACACTGACAGTAACCCTTATTCTAAACCCAACGCTATGCCTAACAAAAACCCTAACCCTTGACCCTCACCCTTCACCCTAACCCCTAAGCCTTACCCTAACCATTAACCCTAATCCTAATCCTAACCATTAAACCTAACCCTAGCTCTTAAAGCTAACCCTAAACCTTACCCTCACGACTAGACCTAACCCTGACACTAACATAACACCTAACCCTAACCAGAACCCCTAAAGCTAACCCTGAACCCTATCCCTAACCCCAGCAGTAAACTTTAACCCTAAACCTAAGCCCAACCCGTAACCCTAATCCTATCCTTTTACCCTAAAACTAACCCCTAAACCTAACCCCTATACCTCACCCTAACTCTAACCCCAATCCTAATTCTAACCATACCCCTTCATAAAACACTAACTTCTAACCGCTAACCCTAACACTAACCAAAAACCCTAATCACTAATCCCTAACCCTAACGCTTAACCTTTACCCTAACCGTTAACCCTCACCCTAAATCTTAACACTGACCCTAACCTTCACCTTTAACTCTAAGCCTAACCCTTAACCCTACAGTAAGGAAGACCCTTAATGCTAATGGGATCCCTTATCCCTAACCCTAACACTACAGCTAAAAATAACCCTAACCTTGGATCCTTAAACCTAACCCCTAACACTTACTTTAACCCCAAACCCTAACCCTAATCCTAAGTATTAAACCTAACCCTATCTGTTAACCCTAACGCTAGCCCTTACCCTAACGCCTAGATCTAACCCTAAATCTAACCTACCGCCTAATCCTAAACTTAAGCCCTAATGCTAATTATAACCCTGAACCCTAAATCTACCCGTAACCCTTAACACTAACCCTATCCGTGAACCTTAACCCTGACCCTAACCATTACCCGCACCCAAGCATTTAACCCTGACCCTACACCTAATCCTTAATGCTAACCCTACACTAAACCCTAACCCTAAGCCCAACACTTATCCCTAATCCTATCCCTTAACCCTAACCCTAACCCTAATGCTACCCCCTAAACGTAACCCTAACCGTGACCAGTAAACCTAACCCTAACCTCTAACACAAACCATAGCACATAACTCTAACCCTAAAACTAACCCTAACCCTAACCCTAACCCTGAACCCTAACTCTTAACCTTAACCCTAAGCGTTAACTCTCACGCTAACCTTTAATCCTAACCCTAATCCTAATCTTCAACCCTAAACCTAACACTTAACCCTAACCCTGAACCAAACCCTAACCCCTCATCTTAACCCTAACCGTAAACCTCAACCCTAAACCAAAGTGTAACCGTGAAACCTAAGAGTAACCTTTAACCCTAACCCTATTACCTAACACTAAGCCCTCACCCTAACACTAAACTTCATCCTTAACCCTAACCAGAATCCTAACCCTAAATCTAATTCTCAGACTTCTTGCTTTCTTAGAGTTTAGAAAGCCTGCAATCCTCCCATGCCATGCGTGAAAGGAGGCTCTACCACTGTGTCCTGCATGAAACCCACGGGCCCATACCCAGAGTATGATAGAGTGGGTTCCCGGGTACAATCCCAGCCCCCTAAACTCCTCCCGCCCGTCTAATGGAGACAGGGCCCGTGCGCTAACCATAAACAATACCTTTACCAGATAACCCTAACCCTGAACATAACACCCAACCTTGTTCCTATTTCTCCCCTTAACACGTAAACCTCACCGTGCGCCTAACTTTAACCTCTTATCCTAACGTTAATGCATAACCCATTTCCTGAGAACAACCCCTATCCCATAATTCTAACCCTATCTCCTAGTCATCACTGTGACACCTAATCCCTAACCCTAATTCTAAACCGCTAACCCTAACCATAACCCTACCTACAACCCTAACACTGACAGTAACCCTTACTTCTAACCCCAACGCTATGCCTGACAAAAACCCTAACCCTTGACCCTAACCCTTCACCCTAACCCCTAAGCCTTACCGTAACCCTTAACCCTAATCCTAATCCTAACCATTAAACCTAACCCTAGCTCTTAAAGCTAACCCTAAACCTTACCCTCACGACTAGACCTAACCCTGACACTAACCTAACACCTAACCCTAACCAGAACCCCTAAAGCTAACCCTGAACCCTTTCCCTAACCCTAGCAGTAAACTTTAACCCTAAACCTAAGCCCAACCCGTAACCCTAATCCTATCCTTTTACCCTAAAACTAACCCCTAAACCTAACCCCTATACCTCACCCTAACTCTAACCCCAATCCTGATTCTAACCATACCCCTTCATAAAACACTAACTCCTAACCGCTAACCCTAACACTAACCAAAAACCCTAATGACTAATCCCTAACCCTAACGCTTAACCTTTACCCTAACCGTTAACCCTCACCCTAAATCTTAACCCTGACCCTAACCTTAACCTTTAACTCTAAGCCTAACCCTTAACCCTACAGGAAGGAGGACCCTTAATGCTAATGGGATCCCTTATCCCTAACCCTAACACTACAGCTAAAAATAACCCTAACCCAGGATCCTTAAACCTAACCCCTAACACTTACTTTAACCCCAAACCCTTACCCTAATCCTAAGCATTAAACCTAACCCTATCTCTTAACCCTAACGCTAGCCCTTACCCTAACGCCTAGATCTAACCCTAAATCTAACCTACCGCCTAATCCTAACCTTAAGCCCTAATGCTAACACTAACCCTGAACCCTAAACCTACCCGTAACCCTTAACACTAACCCTATCCGTGAACCTTAACCCTGACCCTAACCATTACGCGCACTCAAGCATTTAACCCTGACCCTAACCCTAATCCTTAATGCTAACCATAACACTAAACCCTAACCCTAAGCCCAACACTTAACCCTAATCCTATCCCTCAACCCTAACCCTAACCCTAACCCTAATGCTAACCCCTAAACGTAACCCTAACCATGACCAGTAAACCTAAACCTAACCTCTAACAAAAACCATAGCACATAACTCTAAACCTAAAACTAACACTAACCCTAACCCTAAACCCTAACTCTTAAACTTAACCCTAAGCGTTAACTCTCACGCTAACCTTTAATCCTAACCCTAATCCTAATCTTGAACCCTAAACCTAACACTTAACCCTAACCCTGTACCAAACCGTAACCCCTCATCTTAACCCTAACCGTAAACCTCAACCCTAAACCAAAGTGTAACCGTTAAACCTAAGAGTAACCTTTAACCCTAACCCTAATCCCTAACCCTAAGCCCTCACCATAACACTAAACTTCATCCTTAACCCTAACCAGAATCCTAACCCTAAATCTAATTCTCAGACTTCTTGCTTTCTTAGAGTTTAGAAAGCCTGCAATCCTCCCATGCCATGCGTGAAAGGAGGCTCTACCACTGTGTCCTGCATGAAACCCACGGGCCCATACCCAGAGTATGATAGAGTCGGTTCCCGGGTACAATCCCAGCACCCTAAACTCCCCCCGCACGCCTAATGCAGACAGGGCCCGTGCGCTAAGCATAAACAATACCTTTAAAAGATAACCCTAACCCTGAACATAACACCCAACCCTGTTCCTATTTCTCACCTTAACACGTAAACCTCACCGTGCGCCTAACTTTAACCTCTTATCCTAACGTTAATGCATAACCCATTTCCTGAGAACAACCCCTATCCCAT
>NW_027182862.1:725000-732500 GCF_041146395.1 Eulemur rufifrons | reverse complement strand
CAAAACCTTTAACAGATAACCCTAACCCTGAACATAACACCCAACCCTGTTCCAATTTCTCCCCTTAACACGTAAACCTCACCGTGCGCCTAACTTTAACCTCTTATCCTAACGTTAATGCATAACCCATTTCCTGAGAACAACCCCTATCCCATAATTCTAACCCTATCTCCTAGTCATCACTGTGACACCTAATCCCTAACCCTAATTCTAAACCGCTAACCCTAACCGTAACCCTACCTACAACCCTGACACTGACAGTAACCCTTACTTCTAACCCCAACGCTATGCCTAACAAAAACCCTAACCCTTGACCCTAACCCTTCGCCCTAACCCCTAAGCCTTACCCTAACCTTAACCCTAATCCTAATCCTAACCATTAAACCTAACCCTAGCTCTTAAAGATAACCCTGAACCTTGCCCTCACGACTAGACCTAACCCTGACACTAACCTAACACCTAACCCTAAGCATAACCCCTAAAGCTAAGACTGAACCCTATCCCTAACCCTAGCAGTAAACTTTAACCCTAAACCTAAGCCCAACCCGTAACCCTAATCCTATCCTTTTACCCTAAAACTAACCCCTAAACCTAACCCCTATACCTCACCCTAACTCTAACCCCAATCCTAATTCTAACCATACCCCTTCATAAAACACTAACTCCTAACCGCTAACCCTAACACTAACCAAAATCCCTAATCACTAATCCCTAACCCTAACGCTTAACCTTTACCCTAACCGTTAACCCTCACCCTAAATCTTAACACTGACCCTAACCTTAACCTTTAACTCTAAGCCTAACCCTTAACCCTACAGTAAGGAAGACCCTTAATGCTAATGGTATCCCTTTTCCGTAACCCTAACACTACAGCTAAAAATAACAGTAACCTTTCATCCTTAAACCTAACCCCTAACACTTACTTTAACCCCAAACCCTAACCCTAATCCTAAGCATTAAACCTAACCCTATCTCTTAACCCTAACGCTAGCCCTTACCCGAACGCCTAGATCTAACCCTAAATCGAACCTACCGCCTAATCCTAACCTTAAGCCCTAATGCTAACTCTAACCCTGAACCCTAAACCTACCCGTAACCCTTAACACTAACCCTATCCGTGAACCTTAACCCTGACCCTAACCATTACCCGCACCCAGGCATTTAACCCTGACCCTACCCCTAGTCCTTAATGATAACCCTAACACTAAACCCTAACCCTAAGGCCAACACTTAACCGTAATCCTATCCCTTAACCCTAACCCTAACCCTAACCCTAATGCTAACCCCTAAACGTAACCCTAACCGTCACCAGTAAACCTAACCCTAACCTCTAACACAAACCATAGCACATAACTCTAACCCTAAAACTAACCCTAACCCTAAACCTAACCCTAAACCCTAACTCTTAACCTTAACCCTAAGCGTTAAGTCTCACGCTATTGTATAATCCTAACCCTAATCCTAATCTTCAACCCTAAACCTTACACTTAACCCTAACCCTGTACCAAACCCTAACCTCTCATCTTAACCCTAACCGTAAACCTCAACCCTAAACCAAAGTGTAACCGTTAAACCTAAGAGTAAACTTTAACCCTAACCCTAATCCCTAACCCTAAGCCCTCACCCTAACACTAAACTTCATCCTTAACCCTAACCAGAATCCTAACCCTAAATCTAATTCTCAGACTTCTTGCTTTCTTAGAGTTTAGAAAGCCTGCAATCCTCCCATGCCATGCGTGAAAGGAGGCTCTACCACTGTGTCCTGTATCAAACCCAGGGACCCATACCCAGAGTATGATAGAGTGGGTTCCCGGGTACAATCCCAGCGCCCAAAACTCCCCCCCGCCCGCCAAATGCAGACAGGGCCCGTGCACTAAGCATAAACAATACCTTTAACAGATAACCCTAACCCTGAACATAACACCCAACCCTGTTCCTATTTCTCCCCTTAACACGTAAACTTCACCGTGCGCCTAACTTTAACCTCTTATCCTAACGTTAATGCATAACCCATTTCCTGAGAACAACCCCTATCCCATAATTCTAACCCTATCTCCTAGTCATCACTGTGACACCTAATCCCTAACCCTAATTCCAAACCGCTAACCCTAACCGTAACCCTACCTACAACCCTAACACTGACAGTAACCCTTACTTCTAACCCCAACGCTATGCCTAACAAAAACCCTAACCCTTGACCCTAACCCTTCACCCTAACCCCTAAGACTTACCCTAACCCTTAACCCTAATCCTAATCCTAACCATTAAACCTAACCCTAGCTCTTAAAGCTAACCCTAAACCTTACCCTCACGACTAGACCTAACCCTGACACTAACCTAACACTTAACACTCACCAGAACCCCTAAAGCTAACCCTGAACCCTATCCCTAACCCTAGCAGTAAACTTTAAACCTAAACCTAAGCCCAACCCGTAACCCTAATCCTATCCTTTTACCCTAAAACTAACCCCTAAACCTAACCCCTATACCTCACCCTAACTCTAACCCCAATCCTAATTCTAACCATACCCCTTCATAAAACACTAACCGCTAACCTAACACTAACCAAAAACCCTAATCACTAATCCCTAACCCTAACACTTAACCTTTACCCTAACCGTTAACCCTCACCCTAAATCTTAACTCTGACACTAACCTTAACCTTTAACTCTAAGCCTAACCCTTAAGCCTACAGTAAGGAAGACCCTTAATGCTAATGGGATCCCTTATCCCTAACCCTAACACTACAGCTAAAAATAACCCTAACCTTGGATCCTTAAACCTAACCCCTAACACTTACTTTGACCCCAAACCCTAACCCTAATCCTAAGCATTAAACCTAACCCTATCTCTCAACCCTAACGCTAGCCCTTACCCTAACGCCTAGATCTAACCCTAAATCGAACCTACCGCCTAATCCTAACCTTAAGCCCTAATGCTAACTCTAACCCTGAACCCTAAACCTACCCGTAACCCTTAACACTAACCCTATCCGTGAACCTTAACTCTGACCCTAACCATTACCCGCACCCAAGCATTCAACCCTGACCCTACCCCTAATCCTTTATGATAACACTAACAATAAACCCTAAACCTAAGCCCAACACTTAACCCTAATCCTATCCCTTAACCTTAACCCTAACGCAAACCCCTAAACGTAACCCTATCCGTGACCAGTAAACGTAACCTTAACCTCTAACACAAACCATAGCACATAACTCTAACCCTAAAACTAAACCTAACCCCAACCCTAACCCTAAACCCTAACTCTTAACCTTAAATCTAAGCGTTAACTCTCACGCTAACCTTTAATCCTAACCCTAATCCTAATCTTCAACCCTAAACCTAACACTTAACCCTAACGCTGTACCAAACCCTAACCCCTCATCTTAACCCTAACCGTAAACCTCAACCCTAAACCAAAGTGTAGCCGTTAAACCTAAGAGTAGCCTTTAACCCTAATCCTAATCCCTAACACTAAGCCCTGACCCTAACACTAAATTTCATCCTTAACCCTAACCATAATCCTACCCTAAATCTCATTCTCAGACTTCTTGCTTTCTTAGAGTTTAGAAAGCCTGCCATCCTCCCATGCCATGCGTGAAAGGAGGCTCTACCACTGTGTCCTACATGAAACCCACGGGCCCATACCCAGAGTGTGATAGAGTGGGTTCCCGGGTACAATCCCAGCCCCCTAAACTCCCCCCGCCCGCCTAATGCAGACACGGCCCGTGCGCTAAGCATAAACAATACCTTTAACAGATAACCCTAACCCTGAACATAACACCCAACCCTGTTCCTCTTTCTCCACTTAACACGTAAACCTCACCGTGCGCCTAACTTTAACCTCTTATCCTAACGTTAATGCATAACCCATTTCTTGAGAACAACCCCTATCCCATAATTCTAACCCTATCTCCTAGTCATCACTGTGACACCTAAACCCTAACCCTAATTCTAAACCGCTAACCCTAACCGTAACCCTACCTACAACCCTGACACTGACAGTAACCCTTACTTCTAACCCCAAAGCTATGCCAGCAAAAAACCCTAACCCTTGACCCTAACCCTTCACCCTAACCCCTAAGACTTACCCTAACCCTTAACCCTAATCCTAATCCTAACCATTAAACCTAACCCTAGCTCTTAAAGCTAACCCTAAACCTTACCCTCACGACTAGACCTAACCCTGACACTAACCTAACACCTAACACTAACCAGAACCCCTAAAGCTAACCCTGAACCCTATCCCTAACCCTAGCAGTAAACTTTAACCCTAAACCTAAGCCTAACCCGTAACCCTAATCCTATCCTTTTACCCTAAAACTAACCCCTAAACCTAACCCCTATACCTCACCCTAACTCTAACCCCAATCCTAATTCTAACCATACCCCTTCATAAAACACTAACCGCTAACCTAACACTAACCAAAAACCCTAATCACTAATCCCTAACCCTAACACTTAACCTTTACCTTAACCGTTAACCCTCACCCTAAATCTTAACACTGACCCTAACCTTAACCTTTAACTCTAAGCCTAACCCTTAAGCCTACAGTAAGGAAGACCCTTAATGCTAATGGGATCCCTTATCCCTAATCCTAACACTACAGCTAAAAATAACCATAACCTTGGATCCTTAAACCTAACCCCTAACACTTACTTTAACCCCAAACCCTAACCCTAATCCTAAGCATTAAACCTAACCCTATCTCTGAACCCTAACGCTAGCCCTTACCCTAACGCCTAGATCTAACCCTAAATCGAACCTACCGCCTAATCCTAACCTTAAGCCCTAATGCTAACTCTAACCCTGAACCCTAAACCTACCCGTAACCCTTAACACTAACCCTATCCGTGAACCTTAACCCTGACCCTAACCATTACCCGCACCCAAGCATTTAACCCTGACCCTACCCCTAATACTTAATGATAACACTAACACTAAACCGTAACCCTAAGCCCAACACTTAACCCTAATCCTATCCCTTAACCCTAACCCTAACGCAAACCCCTAAACGTAACCCTAACCGTGACCAGTAAACCTAACCTTAACCTCTAACACAAACCATAGCACATCACTCTAACCCTAAAACTAAACCTAACCCGAACCCTAACCCTAAACCCTAACTCTTAACCTTAACCCTATGTGTTAACTCTCACGCTAACCTTTAATCCTAACCCTAATCCTAATCTTCAACCCTAAACCTAACACTTAACCCTAACCCTGTACCAAACCCTAACTCCTCATCTTAACCCTAACCGTAAACCTCAACCCTAAACCAAAGTGTAGCCGTTAAACCTAAGAGTAGCCTTTAACCCTAACCCTAATCCCTAACCCTAAGCCCTCACCCTAACACTAAATTTCATCCTTAACCCTAAGCATAATCCTACCCTAAATCTCATTCTCAGACTTCTTGCTTTCTTAGAGTTTAGAAAGCCTGCCATCCTCCCATGCCATGCGTGAAAGGAGGCTCTACCACTGTGTCCTGCATGAAACCCACGGGCCCATACCCAGAGTATGATAGAGTGGGTTCCCGGGTACAATCCCAGCCCCCTAAACTCCCCCCGCCCGCCTAATGCAGACAGAGCCCGTGCGCTAAGCATAAACAATACCTTTAACAGATAACCCTAACCCTGAACATAACACCCAACCCTGTTCCTCTTTCTCCCCTTAACACGTAAACCTCCCCGTGCGCCTAACTTTAACCTCTTATCCTAACGTTAATGCATAACCCATTTCCTGAGAAAAACCCCTATCCCATAATAATAACCCTATCTCCTAGTCATCACTGTGACACCTAATCCCTAACCCTAATTCTAAACCACTAACCCTAACCGTAACCCTACCTACAACCCTAACACTGACAGTAACCCTTACTTCTAACCCCAACGCTATGCCTAACAAAAACCCTAACCCTTGACCCTAACCCTTCACCCTAACCCCTAAGCCTTACCCTAACCCTTAACCCTAATCCTAATCCTAACCATTAAACATAACCCTAGCTCTTAAAGCTAACCCTAAACCTTGCCCTCACGACTAGACCTAACCCTGACACTAACCTAACACCTAACCCTAACCAGAACCCCTAAAGCTAACCCTTAACCCTATCCCTAACCCTAGCAGTAAACTTTAACCCTAAACCTAAGCCCAACCCGTAACCCTAATCCTATCCTTTTACCCTAAAACTAACCCCTAAACCTAACCCCTATACCTCACCCTAACTCTAACCCCAATCCTAATTCTAACCATACCCCTTCATAAAACACTAACTCCTAACGGCTAACCCTAACACTAACCAAAAACCCTAATCACTAATCCCTAACCCTAACGCTTAACCTTTACCCTAACCGTTAACCCTCACCCTAAATCTTAACACTGACCCTAACCTTAATCTTTAACTCTAAGCCTAACCCTTAACCCTACAGTAAGGAAGACCCTTAATGCTAATGGGATCCCTTATCCCTAACCCTAACACTACAGCTAAAAATAACCCTGACCTTGGATCCTTAAACCTAACCCCTAACACTTACTTTGACCCCAAAACCTAACCCTAATCCTAAGCATTAAACCTAACCCTATATCTTCACCCTAACCCTAGCCTTTACCCTAACGCCTAGATCTAACCCTAAATCGAACCTACCGCCTAATCCTAAACTTAAGTCCTAATGCTAACTCTAAACCTGAACCCTAAACCTACCCGTAACCCTTAACACTAACCCTATCCATGAACCTTAACCCTGACGCTAACCGTTACCCGCACCCAAGCATTTAACCCTGACCCTAACCCTAATCCTTAATGCTAACACTAACACTAAACCCTAACCCTAAGCCCAACACTTAACCCTAATCCTATTCCTTAACCCTAACCCTAACCCTAATGCTAACCCCTAAACGTAACCCTAACCGTCACCAGTAAACCTAACCCTAACCGCTAACACAAACCATAGCACATAACTCTAACCCTAAAACTAACACTAACCCTAAACCTAACCCTAAACCCTAACTCTTAACCTTAACCCTAAGCGTTAACTCTCACGCTAACCTTTAATCCTAACCCTAATCCTATCTTCAACACTAAAGCTAATACTTAACTCTAACGCTGTACCAAACCCTAACCCCTCATCTTAACCCTAACCGTAAACCTTAACCCTAAACCACAGTGGAACCCTTAAACCTAAGAGTAACCTTTAACCCTAACCCTAATCCCTAACCCTAAGCCCTCACCCTAACACTAAACTTCATCCTTAACCCTAACCAGAATCCTAACCCTAAATCTAATTCTCAGACTTCTTGCTTTCTTAGAGTTTAGAAAGCCTGCAATCCTCCCATGCCATGCGTGAAAGGAGGCTCTACCACTGTTTCCTGCATGAAACCCACGGGCCCATACCCAGAGTATGATAGAGTGGGTTCCCGGGTACAATCCCAGCCCCCTAAACTCCCCCCGCCCGCCCAATGCAGACAGGGCCCGTGCGCTAAGCATAAACAATACCTTTAAC
>NW_027182862.1:707500-710000 GCF_041146395.1 Eulemur rufifrons | reverse complement strand
CTTTAACCCTAACCCTAATACCTAAGCATAAGGCCTCACCCTAACACTAAACTTCATCCTTAACCCTAACCATAATCCAACCCTAAATCTCTTTCTCACATTTCTTGCTTTCTTAGAGTTTAGAAAGCCTGCCATCCTCCCATGCCATGGGTGAAAGGAGGCTCTACCACTGTGTCCTGCATGAAACCCACGGGCCCATACCCAGAGTATGATAGAGTGGGTTCCCAGGTACAATCCCAGCCCCCTAAACTCCCCCCGCCCGCCTAATGCAGACAGGGCCCGTGCGCTAAGCATAAACAATACCTTTAACAGATAACCCTAACCCTGAACATAACACCCAACCCTGTTCCTATTTCTCCCCTTAACACGTAAACCTCCCCGTGCGCCTAACTTTAACCTCTTATCCTAACGTTAATGCATAACTCATTTCCTGAGAACAACCGCTATCCCATAATTCTAACCCTATCTCCTAGTCATCACTGTGACACCTAATCCCTAACCCTAATTCTAAACCGCTAACCCTAACCGTAACCCTACCTACAACCCTGACACTGACAGTAACCCTTACTTCTAACCCCAACGCTATGCCTAACAAAAACCCTAACCCTTGACCCTAACCCCTAAGCCTTACCCTAACCCTTAACCCTAATCCTAATCCTAACCATTAAACCTAACCCTAGCTCTTAAAGATAACCCTGAACCTTGCCCTCACGACTAGACCTAACCCTGACACTAACCTAACACCTAACCCTAACCAGAACCCCTAAAGCTAACCCTGAACCCTATCCCTAACCCTAGCAGTAAACTTTAACCCTAAACCTAAGCCCAACCCGTAACCCTAATCCTATCCTTTTACCCTAAAACTAACCCCTAAACCTAACCCCTATACCTCACCCTACCTCTAACCCCAATCCTAATTCTAACCATACCCCTTCATAAAACACTAACTCCTAACCACTAACCCTAACACTGACCAAAAACCATAATCACTAATCCCTAACCCTAACGCTTAACCTTTACCCTAACCGTTAACCCTCACCCTAAATCTTAACACTGACCCTAACCTTAACCTTAAACTCTAAGCCTAACCCTTAACCCTACAGTAAGGAAGACCCTTAATGCTAATGGGATCCCTTATCCCTAACCCTAACACTACAGCTAAAAATAACAGTAACCTTTCATCCTTAAACCTAACCCCTAACACTTACTTTAACCCCAAACCCTAACCCTAATACTAAGCATTAAACCTAACCCTATCTCTTAACCCTAACGCTAGCCCTTTCCCAAACGCCTAGATCTAACCCTAAATCGAACCTACCGCCTAATCCTAACCTTAAGCCCTAATGCTAACTCTAACCCTGAACCCTAAACCTACCCGTAACCCTTAACACTAACCCTATCCGTGAACCTTAACCCTGACCCTAACCATTACCCGCACCCAGGCATTTAACCCTGACCCTACCCCTAGTCCTTAATGATAACCCTAACACTAAACCATAACCCTAAGGCCAACACTTAACCGTAATCCTATCCCTTAACCCTAACCCTAACCCTTACCCTAATGCTAACCCCTAAACGTAACCCTAACCGTCACCAGTAAACGTAACACTAACCTCTAACACAAACCATAGCACATAACTCTAACCCTAAAACTAACCCTAACCCTAAACCTAACCCTAAACCCTAACTCTTAACCTTAACCCTAAGCGTTAACTCTCTCGCTATCCTATAATCCTAACCCTAATCCTAATCTTCAACCCTAAACCTTACACTTAACCCTAACCCTGTACCAAACCCTAACCCCTCATCTTAACCCTAACCGTAAACCTCAACCCTAAACCAAAGTGTAACCGTTAAACCTAAGAGTAGCCTTTAACCATAACCCTAATCCCTAACCCTAAGCCCTCACCCTAACACTAAACTTCATCCTTAACCCTAACCATAATCCTACCCCTAAATGTAACTCTCAGACTTCTTGCTTTCTTAGAGTTTAGAAAGCCTGCCATCCTCCCATGCCATGCGTGAAAGGAGGCTCTACCACTGTGTCCTGCATGAAACCCACGGGCCCATACCCAGAGTATGATAGAGTGGGGTCCCGGGTACAATCCCAGGCCCCTAAACTCCCCCCGCCCGCCTAATGCAGACAGGGCCCGTGCGCTAAGCATAAACAATACCTTTAACAGATAACCCTAACCCTGAACATAACACCCAACCCTGTTCCTCTTTCTCCCCTTAACACGTAAACCTCACCGTGCGCCTAACTTTAACCTCTTATCCTAACGTTAATGCATAACCCATTTCCTGAGAACAACCCCTATCCCATAATTCTAACCCTATCTCCTAGTCATCACTGTGACACCTAATCCCTAACCCTAATTCTAAACCGCTAACCCTAACCGTAACCCTACCTACAACCCTAACACTGACAGTAACCCTTACTTCTAACCCCAACGCTATGCCTAACAAAAACCCTAACCCTTGACCCTAACCCTTCACCTTA
>NW_027182862.1:670000-700000 GCF_041146395.1 Eulemur rufifrons | reverse complement strand
ACACTTACTTTAACCCCAAACCCTAACCCTAATCCTAAGCATTAAACCTAACCCTATCTCTTAACCCTAACGCTAGCCCTTACCCTAACGCGTAGATATAACCGTAAATCTAACCTAACGCCTAATCCTAACCTTAAGCCCTAATGCTAACTCTAACCCTGAACCCTAAACCTACCCGTAACCCTTAACACTAACCCTATCCGTGAACCTTAACCCTGACCCTAACCATTACCCGCACCCAAGCATTTAACCCTGACCCTACCCCTAATCCTTAATGATAACCCTAACACTAAACCCTAACCCTAAGCCCAACACTTATCCCTAATCCTATCCCTTAACCCTAACACTAACCCTAACCCTAATGCCACCCCCTAAACCTAACCCTAGCCGTGACCAGTAAACCTAACCCTAACCTCTAACACAAACCATAGCACATAACTCTAACTCTAAAACTAACCCTAACCCTAACCCTAAACCCTAACTCTTAACCTTAACCCTAAGCGTTAACTCTCACGCTAACCTTTAATCCTAACCCTAATCCTAATCCTCAACCCTAAACCTAACACTTAACCCTAACCCTGTACCAAACCCTAACCCCTCATCTTAACCGTAACCGTAAACCTCAACCCTAAACCAAAGTGTAACCGTTAAACCTAAGGGTAACCTTTAACCCTAACCCTAATCCCTAACCCTAAGCCCTCACCCTAACACTAAACTTCATCCTTAACCCTAACCATAATCCTAACCCTAAATCTAATTCTCAGACTTCTTGCTTTCTTAGAGTTTAGAAAGCCTGCAATCCTCCCATGCCATGCGTGAAAGCAGGCTCTACCACTGCGTCCTGCATGAAACCCACGGGCCCATACCCAGAGTATGATAGAGTGGGTTCCCGGGTACAAACCCAGCCCCCTAAACTCCCCCCGCCCGCCCAATGAAGACAGGGCCCGTGCGCTAAGCATAAGCAATACCTTTAACAGATAACCCTAACCCTGAACATAACACCCAACCCTGTTCCTATTTCTCCCCTTAACACGTAAACCTCACCGTGCGCCTAACTTTAACCTCTTATCCTAACGTTAATGCATAACCCATTTCGTGAGAACAACCCCTATCCCATAATTCTAACCCTATCTCCTAGTCATCACTGTGACACCTAATCCCTAACCCTAATTCTAAACGGCTAACCCTAACCGTAACCCTATCTACAACCCTAACACTGACAGTAAACCTTACTTCTAACCCAAACGCTATGCCTAACAAAAACCCTAACCCTTGACCCTAACCCTTCACCCTAACCCCTAAGCCTTACCCTAACCCTTAACCCTAATCCTAATCCTAACCATTAAACCTAACCCTAGCTCTTAAAGGTAACCCTGAACCTTGCCCTCACGACTAGACCTAACCCTGACACTAACCTAACACCTAACCCTGACCAGAACCCCTAAAGCTAACCCTGAACCCTATCCCTAACCCTAGCAGTAAATTTTAACCCTAAACCTAAGCCCAACCCGTAACCCTAATCCTATCCTTTTACCCTAAAACTAACCCCTAAACCTAACCCCTATACCTCACCCTAACTCTAACCCCAATCCTCATTCTAACCATACCCCTTCATAAAACACTAACTCCTAACCGCTAACCCTAACACTAACCAAAAACCCTAATCACTAATCCCTAACCCTAACGCTTAACCTTTACCCTAACCGTTAACCCTCACCCTAAATCTTAACACTGACCCTAACCTGAACCTTTAACTCTAAGCCTAACCCTTAACCCTACAGTAAGGAAGACCCTTAATGCTAATGGGATCCCTTTTCCGTAACCCTAACACTACAGCTAAAAATAACAGTAACCTTTCATCCTTAAACCTAACCCCTAACACTTACTTTAACCCCAAACCCTAACCCTAATCCTAAGCATTAAACCTAACCCTATCTCTTAACCCTAACGCTAGCCCTTACACGAATGCCTAGATCTAACCCTAAATCGAACCTACCGCCTAATCCTAACCTTAAGCCCTAATGCTAACTCTAACCCTGAACCCTAAACCTACCCGTAACCCTTAACACTAACCCTATCCGTGAACCTTAACCCTGACCCTAACCATTACCCGCACCCAGGCATTTAACCCTGACCCTACCCCTAGTCCTTAATGATAACCCTAACACAAAACCCTAACCCTAAGGCCAACACTTAACCGTAATCCTATCCCTTAACCCTAACCTTAACCCTAACCCTAATGCTAACCCCTAAACGTAACCCTAACCGTCACCAGTAAACCTAACCCTAACCTCTAACACAAACCATAGCACATAACTCTAACCCTAAAACTAACCCTAACCCTAAACCTAACCCTAAACCCTAACTCTTAACCTTAACCCTAAGCGTTAACTCTCACGCTATCCTATAATCCTAACCCTAATCCTAATCTTCAACCCTAAACCTTACACTTAACCCTAAACTTGTACCAAACCCTAACCCCTCATCTTAACCCTAACCGTAAACCTCAACCCTAAACCAAAGTGTAGCCGTTAAACCTAAGAGTAGCCTTTAACCCTAACCCTAATCCCTAACCCTAAGCCCTCACCCTAACACTAAATTTCATCCTTAACCCTAACCATAATCCTACCCTAAATCTCATTCTCAGACTTCTTGCTTTCTTAGAGTTTAGAAAGCCTGCCATCCTCCCATGCCATGCGTGAAAGGAGGCTATACCACTGCGTCCTGCATGAAACCCACGGGCCCATACCCAGAGTATGATAGAGTGGATTCCCGGGTACAATCCCAGCCCCCTAAACTCCCCCCGCCTGCCTAATGCAGACAGGGCCCGTGCGCTAAGCATAAACAATACCTTTAACAGATAACCCTAACCCTGAACATAACACCCAAACCTGTTCCTCTTTCTCCCCTTAACACGTAAACTTCACCGTGCGCCTAACTTTAACCTCTTATCCTAACGTTAATGCATAACCCATTTCCTGAGAAAAACCCCTATCCCATAATAATAACCCTATCTCCTAGTCATCACTGTGACACCTAATCCCTAACCCTAATTCTAAACCGCTAACCCTAACTGTAAACCTACCTACAACCCTAACACTGACAGTAACCCTTACTTCTAACCCCAACGCTATGCCTAACAAAAACCCTAACCCTTGACCCTAACCCTTCACCCTAACCGCTAAGCCTTACCCTAACCCTTAACCCTAATCCTAATCCTAACCATTAAACCTAACCCTAGCTCTTAAAGCTAACCCTAAACCTTACCCTCACGACTAGACCTAACCCTGACACTAACCTAACACCTAACCCTAACCAGAACCCCTAAAGCTAAGCCTGAACCCTATCCCTAACCCTAGCAGTAAACTTTAACCCTAAACCTAAGCCCAACCCGTAACCCTAATCCTATCCTTTTACCCTAAAACTAACCCCTAAACCTAACCCCTATACCTCACGCTAACTCTAAACCCAATCCTAATTCTAACCATACCCCTTCATAAAACACTAACTCCTAACCGCTAACCCTAACACTAACCAGAAACCCTAATCACTAATCCCTAACCCTAACGCTTAACCTTTACACTAACCGTTAACCCTCACCCTAAATCTTAACACTGACCCTAACCTTAACCTTTAACTCTAAGCCTAACCCTTAACCCTACAGTAAGGAAGACCCTTAATGCTAATGGGATCCCTTATCCCTAACCCTAACACTACAGCTAAAAATAACCCTAACCTTGGATCCTTAAACCTAACCCCTAACACTTACTTTAACCCCAAACCCTAACCCTAATCCTAAGCATTAAACCTAACCCTATCTCTTAACCCTAACGCTAGCCCTTACCCTAACGCCTAGATCTAACCCTAAGTCTAACCTACCGCCTAATCCTAACCTTAAGCCCTAATGCTAACTCTAACCCTGAACCCTAAACCTACCCGTAACCCTTAACACTAACCCTATCCGTGAACCTTAACCCTGACCCTAACCATTACCCGCACCCAAGCATATAACCTTGACCCTAACCCTAATCCTTAATGCTAACCCTAACACTAAACCCTAACCCTAAGCCCAACACTTATACCTAATCCTATCCCCTAACCCTTACCCTAGGCCTAACCCTAATGCTACCCCCTAAACGTAACCCTAACCGTGACCAGTAAACCTAACCCTAACCTCTAACACAAAGCATAGCACATAACTCTAACCCTAAAACTAACCCTAACCCTAACCCTAACCCTAAACCCTAACTCTTAACCTTAACACTAAGAGTTAACTCTGACGCTAACCTTTAATCCTAACCCTAATCCTAATCTTCAACCCTAAACCTAACACTTAACCCTAACCCTGTACCAAACCCTAACCTCTCATCTTAACCCTAACCGTAAAACTCAACCCTAAACCAAAGTGTAACCGTTAAACCTAAGAGTAACCTTTAACCCTAACCCTAATCCGTAACCCTAAGCCCTCACCCTAACACTAAACTTCATCCTTAACCCTAACCAGAATCCTAACCCTAAATCTAATTTTCAGACTTCTTGCTTTCTTAGAGTTTAGAAAGCCTGCAATCCTCCCATGCCATGCGTGAAAGCAGGCTCTACCACTGCGTCCTGCATGAAACTCACGGGCTCATACCCAGAGTATGATAGAGTGGGTTCCCGGGTACAATCCCAGCCCCCTAAACTCCCCCCGCCCGCCCAATGCAGACAGGGCCCGTGCACTAAGCATAAACAATACCTTTAACAGATAACCCTAACCCTGAACATAACACCCAACCCTGTTCCTATTTCTCCCCTTAACACGTAAACCTCACCGTGCGCCTAACTTTAACCTCTTATCCTAACGTTAATGCATAACCCATTTCCTGAGAACAACCCCTATCCCATAATTCTAACCCTATCTCCTAGTCATCACTGTGACACCTAATCCCTAACCCTAATTCTAAACCGCTAACCCTAACCGTAACCCTACCTACAACCCTGGCACTGACAGTAACCCTTACTTCTAACCCCAACGCTATGCCTAACAAAAACCCTAACCCTTGACCCTAACCCTTCACCCTAACCCCTAAGCCTTACCCTAACCCTTAACCCTAATCCTAATCCTAACCATTAAACCTAACCCTAGCTCTTAAAGCTAACCCTAAACCTTACCCTCACGACTAGACCTAACCCTGACACTAACCTAACACCTAACCCTAAGCAGAACCCCTAAAGCTAAGCCTGAACCCTATCCCTAACCCTAGCAGTAAACTTTAACCCTAAACCTAAGCCCAACCCGTAACCCTAATCCTATCCTTTTACCCTAAAACTAACCCCTAAACCTAACCCCTATACCTCACCCTAACTCTAACCCCAATCCTCATTCTAAACATACCCCTTCATAAAACACTAACTCCTAACCGCTATCCCTAACACTAACCAAAAACCCTAATCACTAATCCCTAACCCTAACGCTTAACCTTTACCCTAACCGTTAACCCTCACCCTAAATCTTAACACTGACCCTAACCTTAACCTTTAACTCTAAGCCTAACCCTTAACCCTACAGTAAGGAAGACCCTTAATGCTAATGGGATCCCTTATCCCTAACCCTAACACTACAGCTAAAAATAACCCTAACCTTAGATCCTTAAACCTAACCCCTAACACTTACTTTAACCCCAAACCCTAACCCTAATCCTAAGCATTAAACCTAACCCTATCTCTTAACCCTAACGCTAGCCCTTACCCTAACGCCTAGATCTAACCCTAAGTCTAACCTACCGCCTAATCCTAACCTTAAGACCTAATGCTAACTCTAACCCTGAACCCTAAACCTACCCGTAACCCTTAACACTAACCCTATCCGTGAAACTTAACCCTGACCCTAACCATTACCCGCACCCAAGCATTTAACCTTGACCCTAACCCTAATCCTTACTGCTAACCCTAACACTAAACCCTAACCCTAAGCCCAACACTTATCCCTAATCCTATCCCTTAACCCTAACCCTAACCCTAATGCTACCCCCTAAACGTAACCCTAACCGTGACCAGTAAACCTAACCCTAACCTCTAACACAAACCATAGCACATAACTCTAACCCTAAAACTAACTCTAACTCTAACTCTAAACCCTAACTCTTAACCTTAACCCTAAGCGTTAACTCTCACGCTAACCTTTAATCCTAACCCTAATCCTAATCTTCAACCCTAAACCTAACACTTAACCCTAACCCTGTACCAAACCCTAACCCCTCATCTTAACCCTAACCGTAAACCTCAACCCTAAACCAAAGTGTAACCGTTAAACCTAAGAGTAACCTTTAACCCTAACCCTAATCCCTAACCCTAAGCCCTCACCCTAACACTAAACTTCATCCTTAACCCTAACCAGAATCCTAACCCTAAATCTAATTCTCAGACTTCTTGCTTTCTTAGAGTTTAGAAAGCCTGCAATCCTCTCATGCCATGCGTGAAAGGAGGCTCTACCACTGTGTCCTGCATGAAACCCACGGGCCCATAACCAGAGTATGATAGAGTGGGTTCCCGGGTACAATCCCAGCCCCCTAAACTCCCCCCGCCCGCCTAATGCAGACAGGGCACGAGCGCTAAGCATAAACAATACCTTTAACAGATAACCCTAACCCTGAACGTAACACCCAACCCTGTTCCTATTTCTCCCCTTAACACGTAAACCTCACCGTGCGCCTAACTTTAACCTCTTTTTTTTTTTTTTCTTTAGAAGGTGTATTCTTTATTATCAGGATGTAGTGTTCAATATATCATATATATGCCCCAAAGAGTTATCTTATTGACTGGATTGCTTAGATCTTTTGTATCCTTTTCTTTTTTTTTTTTTTTTTTTTTTTATTTTACAGAATCAAAGAGTCTAACAGTATATCTTGTTAGATACAGTATGTCCTCATAATGTATACATTATTTCTTGTACAATGATATGAAATAATATGGGAAATATTCATGATAAATTATTAAGTGAACAGTGCAAGTTAAAAACAATAGTTTCATATTTTTTTCCCCCACCCCCCCTTTCCCGAGTCAGCACCTTCAAGTGTTACCACTCCCCAAACGGTGCGCAATGCACTCATTGTGTAGGCATACCCCCATCGCCTCCCCCACCCCCCACCTCAGTCTGATGTCCAATTGGTGTCGTTCCCAGGTTTGTATTTAGGTGATGATCAAGGAAACCAATTTTCTGGTGAGTACATGTGATGCTTGTTTTTCCATTCTTGGGATACTTCACTTAATATAATGGGTTCCAACTCTCTCCAGGAGAACCATAGAGATGTATCTTCATCATTCCTTATAGCTGAGTAGTATTCCATGGTATACATATACCACAGTTTACTAATCCAATCATGTATTGATGGGCATTTGGGTTGTTTCCACATCTTTGCTATTGTGAATTGTGCTGCTATAAACATTTGGGTACACGTGCCTTTGTTACAGAATGACCTTTTTTCCTTTGGGTATATGCCCAGTAATGGGATTGCTGGGTCAAATGGCAGGTCTACTTGAATCTGTTTAAGATACCTCCATAATGCTTTCCACAGAGGTTGCACTAGTTTGCAGTCCCACCAGCAGTGTATTAGTGTTCCTGTCTCTCCACACCCACGCCAACATGTGTTGTTTTGGGTTTTTTTGATAAAGGCCATTCTCACTGGGGTTAAGTGATATCTCATTGTGGTTTTGATTTGCATTTCCCTGATGATTAGAGATGTTGAACACTTTTTCATATGTTTGTTAGCCATTTTTATATCTTCTTTTGAAAAATTTCTATTCATGTCCTTTGCCCACTTTTTGATAGGGTTGCTTGATTTTTTCTTGCTGATTTTCCTGAGTTCTAAATAGATTCTTGTTATCAGTCCTTTATCTGATGTGTAGTATGCAAAAATTTTTTCCCATTCTGTAGGTGGTCTGTTTATTCTCTGGACTGTTTCTTTGGCTGTGCAGAAGCTTTTTTAATTTAATCATGTCCCATTCATTTATTTTTGTTGCTGCTGTGATTGCCTTGGGGGTCTTCTTCATAAATTCTTTGCCTAGGCCAATGTCTGTAAGAGTCTTTCCTACATTTTCTTCTAGAATTCTGATTGTATCACGCCTAAGGTTTAAGTCTGTTATCCACCGTGATTTGATTTTTGTGAGAGGTGAAAGCTGTGGGTCCTGTTTCAGTCTTCTACAAGTGGCTAACCAATTCTCCCAGCACCATTTGTTGAATAGGGATTCTTGTCCCCAGAGTATATTCTTTCCCGCTTTGTCGAAAATTAGGTGACTATATGAGGATGGTTCTATATTTGGATTTTCTGTTGTGTTCCACTGGTCTGTGTCCCTGCACTTGTGCCAATACCAGGCTGTTTTAAGAACCACGGCCTTGTAGTATAGTTTGAGGTTTGGCAGATTAATACCTCCCATTTTGTTTTTGTTGCTTAAAATTGCTTTTGCTATACGGGGTCTTCTTTGGTTCCATACAAAGTGTATAGTTATTTTCTCTATGTCTGTAAAGAATGATGTTGGTGATTTAATAGGGATTGCATTGAATCTGTAGATCACTTTGGGTAGTATAGACATTTTAACAATGTTGATTCTTCCGATCCACGAGCATGGTATATTTTTCCATCTATTTGCAAGTTCTGCTATTTCTTTTCTCAGTGTTTCATAGTTTTCCTTATAGAGGTCCTTTATCTCTTTAGTTAGATATATACCTAGATATTTTATTTTCTTTGTTGCTATTTTGAAGGGTATTGAGTCTTTAATTTGGTTTTCCGATTGACTGTTATTGGCATATATAAATGCCTCTGATTTGTGTATATTAATTTTGTAGCCTGAGACTTTGCTGTATTCGTTAATCAATTCCAGGAGTCTCTTGGTTGAATCCTGGGGGTTTTCCAGATATAACATCATATCATCAGCAAAAAGTGAGAGTTTGATCTCTTCCTTCCCTATTTGGACTCCCTTGATTGTGCTCTCTTGCCTGATAGCTCTCGCAAGGACTTCCAATACTATGTTGAAAAGTAATGGAGACAATGGGCAGCCCTGTCTGGTTCCAGTTCTAAGTGGGAGTGCTTTCAGTTTTTCCCCATTCAGTATGATGTTGGCTGTGGGTTTGTCATATATGGCTTGTATCATTTTTAGGTAGGTTCCATCAATGCCTATTTTGTTAAGCGTTTTTATCCTAAAAGGGTGTTGAATTTTGTCAAATGCTTTTTCTGCATCTAATGAGAGTATCATATGGTTTTTGTTTTTGCTTCTATTTATGTGGTGAATTACATTTATAGATTTACGTATGTTGAACCACCCCTGCATCTCGGGGATGAAGCCCACTTGGTCGTGGTGGATTATTTTTTTGATAAGTACTTGGATTCGATTTGCTAGTATTTTATTGAAAATTTTTGCATCTATATTCATGAGGGAAATTGGTCTGTAGTTCTCTATTTTTGTTGTGTCCTTTCCAGGTTTTGGTATTAATGTTATATTGGCTTGGTAGAACGTGTTAGGGAGAACTCCATCCTTCTCAATATTGGAGAATAGTTTATGTAGGATGGGCACCAGTTCTTCTTTGTATGTATGGTAAAATTCAGGTGTGAACCCATCTGGACCAGGGCTTTTCTTTTTGGGAAGGTTTTTTATTGCTGTTTCGATTTCAGTTCTTGATATTGGTCTGTTCAGGTACTCTATTTCTTCCTGGTTGAGCCTGGGAAGACTATGTGTTTCTAAAAATCTGTCCATTTCCTCCACATTCTCCAGTTTGTGTGCATAAAGATTTTTGTAGAATTCATAGGTGGTATCTTGTATCTCTGTAGCATCGGTTGTGATTTCTCCTTTCATGTTCCTAATGGAGGTTATTAGAGATTTTACTTTTGTGCTCTTGGTTAGTCTAGCCAGAGGTGTGTCTATTTTGTTTATCTTTTCAAAGAACCAACTTTTTGTTTTATTAATTTCCCTTATAGTTTCTTTGTTGTCCTTTTCATTTAGTTCTGATTTGATCTTAGTAATTTCTCGCCTTCTGCTGGGTTTGGGATCGTTCTGTTCTTCTTTCTCCAGCTCTTTGAGTCTATTCGTTAGGTTGTCTATTTGCATGTTTTCTGTCTTTTTGATATAGGCATTTATGGATATGAATTTTCCTCTCAGGACTGCTTTAGCTGCATCCCATAGATTTTGATAAGTTGTATCTCCATTGTCATTTAATTCAAAGAAATTTTTGATTTCCATCTTGATTTCTTCTTTTATAGAATAATTATTCAGGAGAAGGTTATTTAGCTTCCATGACTTTGAGTAAGGGTGAGGGTTTCTGTTTGTGATCATTGTTATTTTTATTCCGCTGTGATCTGAGAAGATGCATGGTATAATTTCTATTTTTTTGAATTTTTGAAGACAAGATTTATGTCCTAGGACATGGTCAATCTTAGAGAATGTCCCGTGAGCTGATGAGAAGAATGTATATTCTGTGGACTTTGGGTAGAATGTCCTATAGATGTCAGCCATGCCCATTTGTTCTAGCATTCTATTGAGGTCCATTATGTCTTTGTTTATTTTCTGTTTAGAGGATCTGTCCTGTACTGTCAGTGGGGTGTTAAAGTCTCCAGCTATTACAGTATTGTTATCTATCATTTGGTTGAGATCTAGTAGGGTTTGCTTTATGAATCTAGGTGCACCTAGGTTGGGTGCATATATATTGAGTATAGTCATGGCTTCTTGATGAATTGTGCCTTTAATCAGTATGTAGTAGCCATCTTTGTCTTTTATTATTTTTGTTGGTTTGAAGGCTAAGTTATTGGAAATTAAGATTGCCACACCAGCTTTCTTTTGGTTACCATTTGCTTGAAATATCGATTTCCATCCTTTTATTTTCAGTCTAAATGCATCTTTGCAGGTTAGGTGAGTTTCTTGAAGACAGCAGATACTTGGATTGTATTTTTTTATCCATTGGGCCAGTCTATGTCTCTTGAGCGGGGAGTTCAAGCCATTCACATTTATTGAGAAAACTGATAAGTGAGACAGTTTTTTGTTCAGCTTGTTGGGTAGAACTTCATTGTGATGTTTTCTCTCCTGGGCCAGTGTGGTATCTGGAATTTGATCTTTAGCTCTTGAGTAGTTTTACATTCGTGGATCTTTCTTGTGCTGATCCGTGTATAATTCTCTTTTGAGTACTTCTTGGAGGGCTGGTCTTGTCTTGGTGAATTCCCTCAACCTTTGTTTATCTGAGAATGTCTTGATTTCTCCTTCGTATAGAAAACTTAGCTTAGCTGGGTACAAGATTCTAGGCTGGGCATTATTCTGTTTCAGAAGCGTGAAAATGGGGCCCCAACCTCTTCTTGCTTGTAAGGTTTCAGCTGAGAAATCTGGCGTAATTCTGATGGGTTTTCCTTTGTAAGTTACGTGTTTCTTTCTCCTTACAGCTCGGAGAAGTGACTCTTTAGTGGATATTTTGGTCAGCCTGATGACTACATGGCGTGGTGTTTTCCTATTTGCTATGAATCTCCCAGGGGTCCTTTGAGCTTCTTGAATCTGTATGTCTAGAGTATTGGCAAGGCCTGGAAAATTTTCCTCGATTATGTCTTCAAATAGCTTGTCCAACCCTTGCTTGTTATCTTCTTCACCCTCAGGAATGCCAATAACTCTCAAGTTAGGTTTCTTCACATAATCCCACATTTCTTGAAGACTCAGATCATTTCTCTTACTTTTTCGATCTATCTCTGTGACTGACTTATTTAGTTGGAAGGAGTTATCTTCAATTTCTGAGATTCTTTCCTCTGTTTGATCTACCCTGCTCTTGAGACTTTCCACAGTGTTTTGTAGCTCTCTGAGTGAATTCTTCACTTCTAGGAGTTCAGTTTGGTTTTTCTTCAATATTTCAATTTCTTTAGTGAATTTTTCCTCCAAATCCTGTATTTTTTTTGTGTTTTCCTTGTGTTGTTTATCCATTGATTCTTGTATATTATTCAGCTTGTTTATAATCCATAATTGGAATTCTTCCTGTGACATGTTGGTGTTTTGAGTCTGGTTTGTGTCAAATGGTTGGGAGCTGGTATTTCTCTTTGGGGATGAGCTTTCCATTTGATTCTTTTTGCTCTCCGTGTTTTTTCGCTGGGCCCTTCCCATCTAGATTTGTCGTTGGATCTTTACTTATAGGTTTAGTCTGGTTAACAGGACTCTTTGTGCTCTATTCTTAGGCTGTGAAACAGTCTAGGTATGTTGCTTCTTTTGGCAAGAGGGGGAGTTGCTGTAGCTCCCACGGGCAAAAGTCTGTCTTGGCCCAATGTCCCCAGGGATCAGGTTCCACACTCTCGCTTCTGGAGAAGTATTCAGTGTTTACACTTGGGCAGGGATCCTATATAAGGTCCGTGGGCCAGGGGAGAGGGCCGTCCAGGGAGCCTCTTGGTACCCTATTGCTCCGCAGTGACTTGGCTGTGGGCTCTATAGTGGCAATTGCGTGCCCGCAGATCTCCGGCCCTGGGGGTGACTACTCAGGATCCGGTATGTACCAGAGCCAGGGACCTGGCCCGTTCCGAAGCTCACCGTGGGTCCCCAGTTTGAAGGCGAGAAGAGAGGAGAAAGAGAAGAGAAAAGAAAAAAAAAAAAAGAAAAAAAAAAGAAAAAAGAAAAGGAAAGAAAGCAAAGAAAGAGGAGAAAACGAAAGAGAAAAGAAAAAAAAGAAGAAAAAGAAAGAAAGAAAAAGGAAAAAAAAAAAAAAAAGAAAAAAAAAAGAAAAACGCAAAAAGCCAAACCAAAAAACACCAGAAACGCCAACAAAAATGAACAAAAACAAACTACATAGCACTTCACCACACCGCAAGGCAGAAAGATACACAAATCTGAAGTATATAATTCAGCGACTCAATGTTTTTTTTTTGTTTGTTTGTTTGTTTTACTCCTTAGCACAGCTCCGCCCCTTCACTTCCGCTCGGCTGGGTCCGGAGCGGCCATTAGATGTTTTTGTTTTTACGCCTTAGCACAGCTCCGCCCCTTCACGCCCGCCCGGCTGGGTCCCGGGCGGTTTCGCAGTGGATTTCAAGATGACGTCTGCGCGCCTGCACAGCTCCAAGGGTGGTGGGGATCCAACCTCCGTGCTCAAAAAGGCGCGGCAGCCAGAGGCCCAGAGGGCAAAGGTGCCCGCCGAGGCTGTCCGCCACCGGAAAAAAAAAGAAAAAGAAAAGAAAAGGAAAGAAAAATAAAGAAAAAACCCCCAAAAAACAAAAACAAACACAAACACAAACAAACAAAACCCAGAAGAAATTTACCAAGAATAAAATATACAGTTCGGCGAGCCTATTCTTCTTGTTCGTGTTGTTTTTTTTTTTTTTTTTTTGCCTTAGCGCAGCTCTGCCCCTTCACCCCGAGCGCGGCCCCGGCATATCCCGCACTCCTGGCGTTGGTTCAGAGACCAGCGGAGGGCGCCGGGCAGAGAGAGCCGCTCGGCACTTTATGGCTCCTGAGCGGTTTCGCCCTCGCTTTCAAGATGGCGCCTGCAGAGCTCCGGGGCTGGAGGAGACTGGCTCCTCGGCAGGCAGAGACCACCACTGCCCGGGGGCTGGCGAGCAAGGACGCGCACCAGGGGGTCACCGGCTGGAGAACCGCCAAAAAAGGCAGCACGGGCAGAAAGAGCTGCTGGGCACTTTTTGGCTCCCGAGCGGTTTTGCCTTCGCTTTCAAGATGGCGCCTGCCGAGCTCCGGGGCTGGAGGGGGCCGGCTCCCCGGCAGGCGGAGACCGCCACTGCCCAGGGGCTGGCGAGCAAGGACGCGCACCGGGGGGTCACCGGCTGGAGAACCGCCGGAAAAGGCAGCACGGGCAGAGAGAGCCGCTGGGCACTTTTTGGCTCCCGAGCGGTTTTGCCTTCGCTTTCAAGATGGCGCCTGCCGAGCTCCGGGGCTGGAGGGGACCGGCTCCCCGGCAGGCAGAGACCGCCACTGCCCAGGGGCTGGCCAGCAAGGACACGCACCGGGGGTGACCGGCTGGAGAACCGCCGAAAAAGGCAGCACCGGCAGAAAGAGCCGCTAGGCACTTTTTGGCTCCCGAGCCGTTTCGCTCTCGCTTTTAAGATGGCGCCTGCCAAGCTCCGGGGCTGGAGGGGACCGGCTCCCTGGCAGGCAGAGACCGCCACTGCCCAGGGGCTGGCCAGCAAGGACACGCACCGGGGGTGACCGGCTGGAGAACTGCCGAAAAAGGCAGCACGGGGTACAACGCTATTTGCTGTCCGGGAGTCTTTTGTGTTTTTCTGCCCTGGGGCAGATCCGTCTCTCCTCGCCAAGCGCTGTCTCAGCTGAGATCCCCCAGGTTCTAAGGTAATTTCTCAAAAAAAGCCTCCTGTCTGCAATGCGCCACGTATCCCTCAGTGATTCTGCGCTGGCCTGGGTCAGGGCTCTATTCAATTGGGAGCGGCGGTCAATGAGGAGGACAAGCCGCTTTCCGAGAGGCTGCACCCGCCCCGGCTGGGGGCGGGTGTATCCGACCCGCGCTCCGCTGGCTAGTGTCTGTCCCGCGTTCCCAATTTTCGTTCACCTCAGACCTCACTCGCTCTGTTTGTCCCACGCTGATTCTCCGTGGATTCACACCGCTGTTCCTGTGTGGGAGCGGTCTTCTAGCGTTGTGGCAGGTCCGGATCGATGCCTTCCTTCCCGGGAGCGCAGATTCAGGCCGTCACCACCACTCCGCCATCTTTGATTCTCCCTTAACTTTAACCTCTTATCCTAACGTTAATGCATAACGCATTTCCTGAGAACAAACCCTATCCCATAATTCTAACCCTATCTCCTAGTCATCACTGTGACACCTAATCCCTAACCCTAATTCTAAACCACTAACCCTAACCGTAACCCTACCTACAACCCTAACACTGACAGTAACCCTTACTTCTAACCCCAACGCTATGCCTAATAAAAACCCTAACCCTTCACCCTAACCCCTAAGCCTTACCCTAACCCTTAACCCTAATCCTAATCCTAACCATTAAACCTAACCCTAGCTCTTAAAGGTAACCCTAAACCTTACCCTCACGACTAGACCTAACCCTGACACTAACCTAACACCTAACCCTAACCAGAACCCCTAAAGCTAACCCTGAACCCTATCCCTAACCCTAGCAGTAAACTTTAACCCTAAACCTAAGCCCAACCCGTAACCCTAATCCTATCCTTTTACCCTAAAACTAACCCCTAAACCTAACGCCTATACCTCACCCTAACTCTAACCCCAATCCTAATTCTAACCATACCCCTTCATAAAACACTAACTCCTAACCGCTAACCCTAACACTAACCAAAAACCCTAATCACTAATCCCTAACCCTAACGCTTAACCTTTACCCTAACCGTTAACCCTCACCCTAAATCTTAACACTGACCCTAACCTGAACCTTTAACTCTAAGCCTAACCCTTAACCCTACAGTAAGGAAGACCCTTAATGCTAATGGGATCCCTTTTCCGTAACCCTAACACTACAGCTAAAAATAACAGTAACATTTCATCCTTAAACCTAACCCCTAACACTTACTTTAACCCCAAACCCTAACCCTAATCCTAAGCATTAAACCTAACCCTATCTCTTAACCCTAACGCTAGCCCTTACCCGAACGCCTAGATCTAACCCTAAATCGAACCTACCGCCTAATCCTAACCTTAAGCCCTAACGCTAACTCTAACCCTGAACCCTAAACCTACCCGTAACCCTTAACACTAACCCTATCCGTGAACCTTAACCCTGACCCTAACCATTACCCGCACCCAGGCATTTAACCCTGACCCTACCCCTAGTCCTTAATGATAACCCTAACACTAAACCCTAACCCTAAGGCCAACACTTAACCGTAATCCTATCCCTTAACTCTAACCCTAACCCTAACCCTAATGCTAACCCCTAAACGTAACCCTAACCGTCACCAGTAAACCTAACCCTAACCTCTAACACAAACCATAGCACATAACTCTAACCCTAAAACTAACCCTAACCCTAAACTAACGCTAAACCCTAACTCTTAACCTTAACCCTAGGCGTTAACTCTCACGCTATCCTATAATCCTAACCCTAATCCTAATCTTCAACCCTAAACCTTACACTTAACCCTAACCCTGTACCAAACCCTAACCCCTCATCTTAACCCTAACCATAAACCTCAACCCTAAACCAAAGTGTAACCGTTAAACCTAAGAGTAACCTTTAACCCTAACCCTAATCCCTATCCCTAAGCCCTCACCCTAACACTAAACTTCATCCTTAACCCTAACCAGAATCCTAACCCTAAATCTAATTCTCAGACTTCTTGCTTTCTTAGAGTTTAGAAAGCCTGCAATCCTCCCATGCCATGCGTGAAAGGAGGCTCTACCACTGTGTCCTGTATGAAACTCACGGACCCATACCCAGAGTATGATAGAGTGGGTTCCCGGGTACAATCCCAGCCCCCAAAACTTCCCCCCACCCGCCTAATGCAGACAGGGCCCGTGCGCTAAGCATAAACAATACCTTTAACAGATAACCCTAACCCTGAACATAACACCCAACCCTGTTCCTATTTCTCCCCTTAACACGTAAACTTCACCGTGCGCCTAACTTTAACCTCTTATCCTAACGTTAATGCATAACCCATTTCCTGAGAACAACCCCTATCCCATAATTCTAACCCTATCTCCTAGTCATCACTGTGACACCTAATCCCTAACCCTAATTCTAAACCGCTAACCCTAACCGTAACCCTACCTACAACCCTAACACTGACAGTAACCCTTACTTCTAACCCCAACGCTATGCCTAACAAAAACCCTAACCATGCACCCTAACCCTTCACCCTAACCCCTAAGACTTACCCTAACCCTTAACCCTAATCCTAATCCTAACCATTAAACCTAACCCTAGCTCTTAAAGCTAACCCTAAACCTTACCCTCACGACTAGACCTAACCCTGACACTAACCTAAAACTTAACCCTCACCAGAACCCCTAAAGCTAACCCTGAACCCTATCCCTAACCCTAGAGGTAAACTTTAACCCTAAACCCAAGCCAAACCCGTAACCCTAATCCTATCCTTTTACCCTAAAACTAACCCCAAACCTAACCCCTATACCTCACCCTAACTCTAACCCCAATCCTAATTCTAACCATACCCCTTCATAAAACACTAACCGCTAACCTAACACTAACCAAAAACCCTAATCACTAATCCCTAACCCTAACACTTAACCTTTTCCCTAACCGTTAACCCTCACACTAAATCTTAACACTGACCCTAACCTTAACCTTTAACTCTAAGTCTAACCCTTAAGCCTACAGTAAGGAAGACCCTTAATGCTAATGGGATCCCTTATCCCTAACCCTAACACTACAGCTAAAAATAACCCTAACCTTGGATCCTTAAACCTAACCCCTAACACTTACTTTAACCCCAAACCCTAACCCTAATCCTAAGCATTAAACCTAACCCTATCTCTCAACCCTAACGCTAGCCCTTACCCTAACGCCTAGATCTAACCCTAAATCGAACCTACCGCCTAATCCTAACCTTAAGCCCTAATGCTAACTCTAACCCTGAACCCTAAACCTACCCGTAACCCTTAACACTAACCCTATCCGTGAACCTTAACCCTGACCCTAACCATTACCCGCACCCAAGCATTTAACCCTGACCCTACCCCTAATCCTTAATGATAACACTAACACTAAACCCTAACCCTAAGCAAAACACTTAACCCTAATCCTATCCCTTAACCCTAACCCTAACGCAAACCCCTAAACGTAACCCTAACCGTGACCAGTAAACCTAACCTTAACCTCTAACACAAACCATAGCACATAACTCTAACCCTAAAACTAAACCTAACCCCAACCCTAACCCTAAACCGTAACTCTTAACCTTAACCCTAAGCGTTAACTCTCACGCTAACCTTTAATCCTAACCTCAATCCTAATCTTCAACCCTAAACCTAACACTAAACCCTAACCCTGTACCAAACCCTAACCCCTCATCTTAACCCTAACCGTAAACCTCAACCCTAAACCAAAGTGTAACCGTTAAACCTAAGACTAACCTTTAACCCTAACCCTAATCCCTAACCCTAAGCCCTCACCCTAACACTAAACTTCATCCTTAACCCTAACCAGAATCCTAACCCTAAATCTAATTCTCAGACTTCTTACTTTCTTAGAGTTTAGAAAGCCTGCAATCCTCCCATGCCATGCGTGAAAGGAGGCTCTACCACTGTGTCCTGCATGAAACCCACGGGCCCATACCCAGAGTATGATAGAGTGGGTTCCCGGGTACAATCCCAGCCCCCTAAATTCCCCCCGCCCGCCTAATGCAGACAGGGCCCGTGCGCTAAGCATAAACAAAACCTTTAACAGATAACCCTAACCCTGAACATAACACCCAACCCTGTTCCTATTTCTCCCCTTAACACGTAAACCTCACCGTGCGCCTAACTTTAACCTCTTATCCTAACGTTAATGCATAACCCATTTCCTGAGAACAACCCCTATCCCATAATTCTAACCCTATCTCCTAGTCATCACTGTGACACCTAATCCCTAACCCTAATTCTAAACCGCTAACCCTAACCGTAACCCTACCTACAACCCTAACACTGACAGTAACCCTTACTTCTAACCCCAACGCTATGCCTAACAAAAACCCTAACCCTTGACCCTAACCCCTAAGCCTTACCCTAACCCTTAACCCTAATCCTAATCCTAACCATTAAACCTAACCCTAGCTCTTAAAGGTAACCCTGAACCTTGCCCTCACGACTAGACCTAACCCTGACACTAACCTAACACCTAACCCTAAGCAGAACCCCTAAAGCTAAGCCTGAACCCTATCCCTAACCCTAGCAGTAAATTTTAACCCTAAACCTAAGCCCAACCCGTAACCCTAATCCTATCCTTTTACCCTAAAACTAACCCCTAAACCTAACCCCTATACCTCACCCTAACTCTAACCCCAATCCTCATTCTAACCATACCCCTTCATAAAACACTAACTCCTAACCGCTAACCCTAACACTAACCAAAAACCCTAATCACTAATCCCTAACCCTAACGCTTAACCTTTACCCTAACCGTTAACCCTCACCCTAAATCTTAACACTGACCCTAACCTGAACCTTTAACTCTAAGCCTAACCCTTAACCCTACAGTAAGGAAGACCCTTAATGCTAATGGGATCCCTTTTCCGTAACCCTAACACTACAGCTAAAAATAACAGTAACCTTTCATCCTTAAACCTAACCCCTAACACTTACTTTAACCCCAAACCCTAACCCTAATCCTAAGCATTAAACCTAACCCTATCTCTTAACCCTAACGCTAGCCCTTACACGAATGCCTAGATCTAACCCTAAATCGAACCTACCGCCTAATCCTAACCTTAAGCCCTAATGCTAACTCTAACCCTGAACCCTAAACCTACCCGTAACCCTTAACACTAACCCTATCCGTGAACCTTAACCCTGACCCTAACCATTACCCGCACCCAGGCATTTAACCCTGACCCTACCCCTAGTCCTTAATGATAACCCTAACACTAAACCCTAACCCTAAGCAAAACACTTAACCGTAATCCTATCCCTTAACCCTAACCCTAACCCTAACCCTAATGCTAACCCCTAAACGTAACCCTAACCGTCACCAGTAAACCTAACCCTAACCTCTAACACAAACCATAGCACATAACTCTAACCCTAAAACTAACCCTAACCCTAAACCTAACCCTAAACCCAAACTCTTAACCTTAACCCTAAGCGTTAACTCTCACGCTATCCTATAATCCTAACCCTAATCCTAATCTTCAACCCTAAACCTTACACTTAACCCTAAACTTGTACCAAACCCTAACCCCTCATCTTAACCCTAACCGTAAACCTCAACCCTAAACCAAAGTGTAGCCGTTAAACCTAAGAGTAGCCTTTAACCCTAACCCTAATCCCTAACCCTAAGCCCTCACCCTAACACTAAATTTCATCCTTAACCCTAACCATAATCCTACCCTAAATCTCATTCTCAGACTTCTTGCTTTCTTAGAGTTTAGAAAGCCTGCCATCCTCCCATGCCATGCGTGAAAGGAGGCTATACCACTGCGTCCTGCATGAAACCCACGGGCCCATACCCAGAGTATGATAGAGTGGATTCCCGGGTACAATCCCAGCCCCCTAAACTCCCCCCGCCTTCCTAATGCAGACAGGGCCCGTGCGCTAAGCATAAACAATACCTTTAACAGATAACCCTAACCCTGAACATAACACCCAAACCTGTTCCTCTTTCTCCCCTTAACACGTAAACTTCACCGTGCGCCTAACTTTAACCTCTTATCCTAACGTTAATGCATAACCCATTTCCTGAGAAAAACCCCTATCCCATAATAATAACCCTATCTCCTAGTCATCACTGTGACACCTAATCCCTAACCCTAATTCTAAACCGCTAACCCTAACTGTAAACCTACCTACAACCCTAACACTGACAGTAACCCTTACTTCTAACCCCAACGCTATGCCTAACAAAAACCCTAACCCTTGACCCTAACCCTTCACCCTAACCGCTAAGCCTTACCCTAACCCTTAACCCTAATCCTAATCCTAACCATTAAACCTAACCCTAGCTCTTAAAGCTAACCCTAAACCTTACCCTCACGACTAGACCTAACCCTGACACTAACCTAACACCTAACCCTAACAAGAACCCCTAAAGCTAAGCCTGAACCCTATCCCTAACCCTAGCAGTAAACTTTAACCCTAAACCTAAGCCCAACCCGTAACCCTAATCCTATCCTTTTACCCTAAAACTAACCCCTAAACCTAACCCCTATACCTCACGCTAACTCTAAACCCAATCCTAATTCTAACCATACCCCTTCATAAAACACTAACTCCTAACCGCTAACCCTAACACTAACCAGAAACCCTAATCACTAATCCCTAACCCTAACGCTTAACCTTTACACTAACCGCTAACCCTCACCCTAAATCTTAACACTGACCCTAACCTTAACCTTTAACTCTAAGCCTAACCCTTAACCCTACAGTAAGGAAGACCCTTAATGCTAATGGGATCCCTTATCCCTAACCCTAACACTACAGCTAAAAATAACCCTAACCTTGGATCCTTAAACCTAACCCCTAACACTTACTTTAACCCCAAACCCTAACCCTAATCCTAAGCATTAAACCTAACCCTATCTCTTAACCCTAACCCTAGCCCTTACCCTAACGCCTAGATCTAACCCTAAATCTAACCTACCGCCTAATCCTAAACTTAAGTCCTAATGCTAACTCTAATCCTGAACCCTAAAGCTACCCGTAACCCTTAACACTAACCCTATCTGTGAGCCTTAACCCTGACCCTAACCATTACCCGCACCCAAGCATTTAACCCTGACCCTAACCCTAATCCTTAATGCTAACCCTAACACTAAACCCTAACCCTAAGCCCAACACTTAACCCTAATCCTATCCCTTAAACCTAACCCTAACCCTAATGCTAACCCCTAAACGTAACCCTAACCGTCACCAGTAAACCTAACCCTAACCGCTAACACAAACCATAGCACATAACTCTAACCCAAAACTAACACTAACCCTAAAGCTAACCCTAAACCCTAACTCTTAACCTTAACCCTAAGCGTTAACTCTCACGCTAACCTTTAATCCTAACCCTAATCCTAATCTTCAACACTAAACCTAATACTTAACTCTAACCCTGTACCAAACACTAACCCCTCATCTAAACCCTAACTGTAAACCTCAACCCTAATCCAAAGTGTAACCGTTAAACCTAAGACTAACCTTTAACCCTAACCCTAATCCCTAACCCTAAGCCCTCACCCTAACACTAAACTTCATCCTTAACCCTAACCATAATCCTAACCCTAAATCTAATTCTCAGACTTCTTGCTTTCTTAGAGTTTAGAAAGCCTGCAATCCTCCCATGCCATGCGTGAAAGGAGGCTCTACCTCTGCGTCCTGCATGAAACCCACGGGCTCATACCCAGAGTATGATAGAGTGGGTTCCCGGGTACAATCCCAGCCCCCTAAACTCCCCCCGACCGCCCAATGCAGACAGGGCCCGTGCGCTAAGCATAAACAATACCTTTAACAGATAACCCTAACCCTGAACATAACACCCAACCCTGTTCCTATTTCTCCCCTTAACACGTAAACCTCACCGTGCGCCTAACTTTAACCTCTTATCCTAACGTTAATGCATAACCCATTTCCTGAGAACAACCCCTATCCCATAATTATAACCCTATCTCCTAGTCATCACTGTGACACCTAATCCCTAACCCTAATTCTAAACCGCTAACCCTAACCGTAACCCTACCTACAACCCTCACACTGACAGTAACCCTTACTTCTAAGCCCAACGCTATGCCTAACAAAAACCCTAACCCTTGACCCTATCCCTTCCCCCTAACCCCTAAGCCGTACCCTAACCCTTAACCCTAATCCTAATCCTAACCATTAAACCTAACCCTAGCTCTTAAAGCTAACCCTAAACCTTACCCTCACGACTAGACCTAACCCTGACACTAACCTAACACCTAACCCTAACCAGAACCCCTAAAGCTAACCCTGAACCCAATCCCTAATCCTAGCAGTAAACTTTAACCCTAAACCTAAGCCCAACCCGTAACCCTAATCCTATCCTTTTACCCTAAAACTAACCCCTAAACCTAACCCCTATACCTCACCCTAACTCTAACCCCAATCCTAATTCTAATCATACCCCTTCATAAAACACTAACTCCTAACCGCTAACACTAACACTAACCAAAAACCCTAATCACAATTCCCTAACCCTAACGCTTAACCTTTACCCTAACCTTAATCTTAACCTAAATCTTAACACTTAACCTAAATCACCCTAAATCTTAACACTGACCCTAACCTTAACCTTTAACTCTAAGCCTAACCCTTAACCCTACAGTAAGGAAGACCCTTAATGCTAATGGGATCCCTTATCCCTAACCCTAACACTACAGCTAAAAATAACCCTAACCTTGGATCCTGAAACCTAACCCCTAACACTTACTTTAACCCCAAACCCTAACCCTAAACCTAAGCATTAAACCTAAACCTATCTCTTAACCCTAACGCTAGCCCTTACCCTAACGCCTAGATCTAACCCTAAATCTAACCTACCGCCTAATCCTAACCTTAAGCCCTAATGCTAACTCTAACCCTGAACCCTAAACCTACCCGTAACCCTTAACACTAACCCTATCCGTGAACCTTAACCCTGACCCTAACCATTACCCGCACCCAAGCATGTAACCCTGACCCTACCCCTAATCCTTAATGATAACCCTAACACTAAACCCTAACACTAAACCCAACACTTATCCCTAATCCTATCCCTTAACCCTAACCATAAGCCTAACCCTAATGCTACCCCCTAAACCTAACCCTAGCCGTGACCCGTAAACCTAACCCTAACCTCTAACACAAACCATAGCTCATAACTCTAACTCTAAAACTAACCCTAAACCTAACCCTAAACCCTAACTCTTAACCTTAACCCTAAGCGTTAACTCTCACGCTAACCTTTAATCCTAACCCTAATCCTAATCTTCAACCCTAAACCTAACACTTAACCCTAACCCTGTACCAAACCCTAACCCCTCATCTTAACCCTAACCGTAAACCTCAACCCTAAACCAAAGTGTAACCGTTAAACCTAATTGTAACCTTTAACCCTAACCCTAATCCCTAACCCTAAGCCCTCACCCTAACACTAAACTTCATCCTTAACCCTAACCAGAATCCTAACCCTAAATCTAATTCTCAGACCTTTTGCTTTCTTAGAGTTTAGAAAGCCTGCAATCCTCCCATGCCATGCGTGAAAGGAGGCCCTACCACTGCGTCCTGCATGAAACCCACGGGCCCATACCCAGAGTATGATAGAGTGGGTTCCCGGGTACAATCCCAGCCCCCTAAACTCCCCCCGCCCGCCCAATGCAGACAGGGCCCGTGCGCTAAGCATAAACAATACCTTTAACAGATAACCCTAACCCTGAACATAACACCCAACCCTGTTCCTATTTCTCCCCTTAACACGTAAACCTCACCGTGCGCCTAACTTTAACCTCTTATCCTAACGTTAATGCATAACCCATTTCCTGAGAACAACCCCTATCCCATAATTCTAACCCTATCTCCTAGTCATCACTGTGACACCTAATCCCTAACCCTAATTCTAAACCGCTAACCCTAACCGTAACCCTACCTACAACCCTAACACTGACAGTAACCCTTACTTCTAACCCCAACACTATGCCTAACAAACCCCTAACCCTTGACCCTAACCCTTCACCCTAACCCCTAAGCCTTACCCTAACCCTTAACCCTAATCCTAATCCTAACCATTAAACCTAACCCTAGCTCTTAAAGCTAACCCTAAACCTTACCCTCACGACTAGACCTAACCCTGACACTAACCTAACACCTAACCCTAACCAGAACACCTAAAGCTAACCCTGAACCCTATCCCTAACTCTAGCAGTAACTTTAACCCTAAACCTAAGCCCAACCCGAAACCCTAATCCTATCCTTTTACCCTAAAACTAACCCCTAAACCTAACCCCTATACCTCACACTAACTCTAACCCCAATCGTAATTCTAACCATACCCCTTCATAAAACACTAACTCCTAACCGCTAACCCTAACACTAACCAAAAACCCTAATCACTAATCCCTAACCCTAACGCTTAACCTTTACCCTAACCGTTAACTCTCACCCTAAATCTTAATACTGACCCTAACCTTAACCTTTAACTCTAAACCTAACCCTTAACCCTACAGTAAGGAAGACCCTTAATGCTAATGGGATCCCTTATCCCTAACCCTAACACTACAGCTAAAAATAACCCTAACCTTTGATCCTTAAACCTAACCCCTAACACTTACTTTAACCCCAAACCCTAACCCTAATCCTAAGCATTAAACCTAACCCTATCTCTTAACCCTAACGCTAGCCCTTACCCTAAGGCCTAGATCTAACCCTAAGTCTAACCTACCGCCTAATCCTAACCCAAGCCCTAATGCTAACTCTAACCCTGAACCCTAAACCTACCCGTAACACTTAACACTAACCCTATCCGTGAACCTTAACCCTGACCCTAACCATTACCCGCACCCAAGCATTTAACCCTGACCCTAACCCTAATCCTTAATGCTAACCCTAACACTAAACCCTAACCCTAAGCCCAACACTTATTCCTAATCCTATCCCCTAACCCTAACCCTAACCATAACCCTAATGCTACCCCCTAAACGTAACCCTAACCGTGACCAGTAAACCTAACCCTAACCTCTAACACAAACCGTAGCACATAACTCTAACCCTAAAACTAACCGTAACTCTAATTCTAATCCCTAACTCTTAACCTTAACCCTAAGCATTAACTCTCACGCTAACCTTTAATCCTAACCCTAATCCTAATCTTCAACCCTAAACCTAACACTTAACCCTAACCCTGTACCAAACCCTAACCCCTCATCTTAACCCTAACCGTAAACCTCAACCCTAAACCAAAGTGTAACCGTGAAACCTAAGAGTAACCTTTAACCCTAACCCTAATCCCTAACCCTAAGCCCTCACCCTAACACTAAACTTCATCCTTAACCCTAACCAGAATCCTAACCCTAAATCTAATTCTCAGACTTCTTGCTTTCTTAGAGTTTAGAAAGACTGCAATCCTCCCATGCCATGCGTGAAAGGAGGCTCTACCACTGTGACCTGCATGAAACCCACGGGCCCATACCCAGAGTATGATAGAGTGGGTTCCCGGGTACAATCCCAGCCCCCTAAACTCCCCCCGCCTGCCTAATGGAGACAGGGCCCGTGCGCTAAGCATAAACAAAACCTTTAACAGATAACCCTAACCCTGAACATAACACCCAACCCTGTTCCTATTTCTCCCCTTAACACGTAAACCTAACCGTTCGCCTAACTTTAACCTCTTATCCTAACGTTAATGCATAACCCATTTCCTGAGAACAACCCCTATCCCATAATTCTAACCCTATCTCCTAGTCATCACTGTGACACCTAATCCCTAACCCTAATTCTAAACCGCTAACCCTAACCGTAACCCTACCTACAACCCTAACACTGACAGTAAACCTTACTTCTAACCCCAACACTATGCCTAACAAAAACCCTAACCCTTGACCCTAACCCTTCACCCTAACCCCTAAGCCTTACCCTAACCCTTAACCCTAATCCTAATCCTAACCATTAAACCTAACCCTAGCTCTTAAAGCTAACCCTAAACCTTACCCTCACGACTAGACCTAACCCTGACACTAACCTAACACCTAACCCTAACCAGAACCCCTAAAGCTAACCCTGAAACCTATCGCTAACCCTAGCAGTAACTTTAACCCTAAACCTAAGCCCAATCGAAACCCTAATCCTATACTTTTACCCTAAAACTAACCCCTAAACCTAACCCCTATACCTCACCCTAACTCTAACCCCAATCCTAATTCTAACCATACCCCTTCATAAAACACTAACTCCTAACCGCTAACCCTAACACTAACCAAAAACCCTAATCACTAATCCCTAACCCTTACGCTTAACCTTTACCCTAACCGTTAACCCTCACCCTAAATCTTAATACTGACCCTAACCTTAACCTTTAACTCTAAGCCTAACCCTTAACCCTACAGTAGGGAAGACCCTTAATGCTAATGGGATCCCTTATCCCTAACCCTAACACTACAGCTAAAAATAACCCTAACCTTTGATCCTGAAACCTAACCCCTAACACTTACTTTAACCCCAAACCCTAACCCTAATCCTAAGCATTAAACCTAACCCTATCTCTTAACCCTAACGCTAGCCCTTACCCTAAGGCCTAGATCTAACCCTAAGTCTAACCTACCGCCTAATCCTAACCTAAGCCCTAATGCTAACTCTAACCCTGAACCCTAAACCTACCCGTAACACTTAACACTAACCCTATCCGTGAACCTTAACCCTGACCCTAAACATTACCCGCACCCAAGCATTTAACCCTGACCCTAACCCTAATCCTTAATGCTAACCCTAACACTAAACCCTAACCCTAAGCCCAACACTTATCCCTAATCCTATTACCTAACCCTAACCCTAACCATAACCCTAATGCTACCCTCTAAACGTAAACCTAACCGTGACCAGTAAACGTAACACTAACCTCTAACACAAACCATAGCACATAACTCTAACCCTAAAACTAACCGTAACTCTAACTCTAAACCCTAACTCTTAACCTTAACCCTAAGCATTAACTCTCACGCTAACCTTTAATCCTAACCCTAATCCTAATCTTCAACCCTAAACCTAACACTTAACCCTAACCCTGTACCAAACCCTAACCCCTCATCTTAACCCTAACCGTAAACCTCAACCCTAAACCAAAGTGTAACCGTTAAACCTAAGAGTAACCTTTAACCCTAACCCTAATCCCTAACCCTAAGCCCTCACCCTAACACTAAACTTCATCCTTAACCCTAACCAGAATCCTAACCCTAAATCTAATTCTCAGACTTCTTGCTTTCTTAGAGTTTAGAAAGCCTGCAATCCTCCCATGCCATGCGTGAAAGGAGGCTCTACCACTGTGTCCTCCATGAAACCCACGGGCCCATACCCAGAGTATGATAGAGTGGGTTCCCGGGTACAATCCCAGCCCCCTAAACTCCCCCCGCCCGCCTAATGCAGACAGGGCCCGTGCGCTAAACATAAACAATGCTTTAACAGATAACCCTAAGCCTGAACATAACATCCAACCCTGTTCCTATTTCTCCCCTTAACACGTAAACCTCACCGTGCGCCTAACTTTAACCTCTTATCCTAACGTTAATGCATAACCCATTTCCTGAGAACAACCCCATCCCATAATTCTAACCCTATCTCCTAGTCATCACTGTGACACCTAATCCCTAACCCTAATTCTAAACCGCTAACCCTAACCGTAACCCTACCTACAACCCTAACACTGACAGGAACACTTACTTCTAACCCCAACGCTATGCCTGACAAAAACCCTAACCCTTGACCCTATCCCTTCACCCTAACCCCTAAGCCTTACCCTAACCCTTAACCCTAATCCTAATCCTAACCATTAAACCTAACCCTAGCTCTTAAAGCTAACCCTAAACCTTACCCTCACGACTAGACCTAACCCTGACACTAACCTAACACCTAACCCTAACCAGAACCCCTAAAGCTAACCCTGAACCCTATCCCTAACCCTAGCAGTAAACTTTAACCCTAAACCTAAGCCCAACCCGTAACCCTAATCCTATCCTTTTACCCTAAAACTAACCCCTAAACCTAACCCCTATACCTCACCCTAACTCTAACCCCAATCCTAATTCTAACCATACCCCTTCATAAAACACTAACTCCTAACCGCTAACCCTAACACTAACCAAAAACCCTAATCACTAATCCCTAACCCTAACGCTTAACCTTTACCCTAACCGTTAACCCTCACCCTAAATCTTAACCCTGACCCTAACCTTAACCTTTAACTCTAAGCCTAACCCTTAACCCTACAGGAAGGAGGACCCTTAATGCTAATGGGATCCCTTATCCCTAACCCTAACACTACAGCTAAAAATAACCGTAACCTTTGATCCTTAAACCTAACCCCTAACACTTACTTTAACCCCAAACCCTAACCCTAATCCTAAGCATTAAACCTAACCCTATCTCTTAACCCTAACGCTAGCCCTTACCCTAACGCCTAGATCTAACCGTAAATATAACCTAACGCCTAATCGTAACCTTAAGCCCTAATGCTAACACTAACCATGAACCCTAAACCTACCCGTAACCCTTAACACTAACCCTATCCGTGAACCTTAACCCTGACCCTAACCATTACGCGCACTCAAGCATTTAACCCTGACCCTAACCCTAATCCTTAATGCTAACCCTAACACTAAACCCTAACCCTAAGCCCAACACTTAACCCTAATCCTATCCCTTAACCCTAACCCTAACCCTAATGCTACCCCCGAAACGTAACCCTAAGCATGACCAGTAAACCTAACCCTAACCTCTAACACAAACCATAGCACATAACTCTAACCCTAAAACTAACCCTAACCCTAACCCTAAACACTAACTCTTAACCTTAACCCTAAGCGTTAACTCTCACGCTAACCTTTAATCCTAACCCTAATCCTAATCTTCAACCCTAAACCTAACACTTAACCCTAACCCTGTACCAAAACCTAACCACTCATCTTAACCCTACCCGTAAACCTCAACCCTAAACCAGGGTGTGACCATTAAACCTAAGAGTAACCTTTAACCCTAACCCTAATCCCTTACCCTAAGCCCTCACCCTAACACTAAACTTCATCCTTAACCCTAACCAGAATCCTAACCCTAAATCTAATTCTCAGACTTCTTGCTTTCTTAGAGTTTAGAAAGCCTGCAATCCTCCCATGCCATGCGTGTAAAGAGGCTCTACCACTGTGTCCTCCATGAAACCCACGGGCCCATACCCAGAGTATGATAGAGTGGGTTCCCGGGTACAATCCCAGCCCCCTAAACTCCCCCCGCCCGCCTAATGCAGACAGGGCCCGTGCGCTAAACATAAACAATGCCTTTAACAGATAACCCTAACCCTGAACATAACACCCAACCCTGTTCCTATTTCTCCCCTTAACACGTAAACCTCACCGTGCGCCTAACTTTAACCTCTTATCCTAACGTTAATGCATAACCCATTTCCTGAGAACAACCCCTATCCCATAATTCTAACCCTATCTCCTAGTCATCACTGGGACACCTAATCCCTAACCCTAATTCTAAACCGCTAACCCTAACCGTAACCCTACCTACAACCCTAACACTGACAGTAACCCTTACTTCTAACCCCAACGCTATGCCTAACAAAAACCCTAACCCTTGACCCTATCCCTTCACCCTAACCCCTAAGCCTTACCCTAACCCTTAACCCTAATCCTAATCCTAACCATTAAACCTAACCCTAGCTCTTAAAGCTAACCCTAAAC
>NW_027182862.1:657500-660000 GCF_041146395.1 Eulemur rufifrons | reverse complement strand
TTACGCCTAGATCTAACCCTAAATCTAACCTACCGCCTAATCCTAAGCTTAAGCCCTAATGCTAACTCTAACCCTGAACCCTAAACCTACCCGTAACCCTTAACACTAACCCTATCCGTCAACCTTAACCCTGACCCTAACCATTACCCGCACCCAAGCATTTAACCCTGACCCTACCCCTAATCCATAATGATAACACTAACACTAAACCCTAACCCTAAGCCCAACACTTATCCCTAATCCTATCCCTTAACCCTAACCCTAATGCTAACCCCTAAACGTAACCCTAAGCGTGACCAGTAAACCTAACCCTAACCTCTAACACAAACCATAGCACATAACTCTAACCCTAAAACTAACCCTAACCCTAAACCTAACCCTAAACCCTAACTCTTAACCTTAACCCTAAGCGTTAACTCTCACGCTATCCTATAATCCTAACCCTAATCCTAATCTTCAACCCTAAACCTTACACTTAACCCTAACCCTGTACCAAACCCTAACCCCTCATCTTGACCCTAACCGTAAACCTCAACCCTAAACCAAAGTGTAACCGTTAAACCTAAGAGTAACCTTTAACCCTAACCCTAATCCCTAACCCTAAGCCCTCACCCTAACACTAAACTTCATCCTTAACCCTAACCAGAATCCTAACCCTAAATCTAATTCTCAGACTTCTTGCTTTCTTAGAGTTTAGAAAGCCTGCAATCCTCCCATGCCATGCGTTAAAGGAGGCTCTACCACTGTGTCCTGTATGAAACCCACGGGCCCATACCCAGAGTATGATAGAGTGGGTTCCCGGGTACAATCACAGTCCCCAAAACTCCCCCCCGCCCGCCTAATGCAGACAGGGCCCGTGCGCTAAGCATAAACAATACCTTTAACAGATAACCCTAACCCTGAACATAACACCCAACCCTGTTCCTATTTCTCACCTTAACACGTAAACTTCACCGTGCGCCTAACTTTAACCTCTTATCCTAACGTTAATGCATAACCCATTTCCTGAGAACAACCCCTATCCCATAATTCTAACCCTATCTCCTAGTCATCACTGTGACACCTAATCCCTAACCCTAATTCTAAACCGCTAACCCTAACCGTAACCCTACCTACAACCCTAACACTGACAGTAACCGTTACTTCTAACCCCAACGCTATGCCTAACAAAAACCCTAACCCTTGACCCTAACCCTTCACCCTAACCCTAAGACTTACCCTAACCCTTAACCCTAATCCTAATCCTAACCATTAAACCTAACCCTAGCTCTTAAATCTAACCCTAAACCTTACCCTCACGACTAGACCTAACCCTGACACTAACCTAACACTTAACCCTCACCAGAACCCCTAAAGCTAACCCTGAACCCTATCCCTAACCCTAGCAGTAAACTTTAACCCTAAACCTAAGCCCAACCCGTAACCCTAATCCTATCCTTTTACCCTAAAACTAACCCCTAAACCTAACCCCTATACCTCACCCTAACTCTAACCCCAATCCTAATTCTAACCATACCCCTTCATAAAACACTAACCGCTAACCTAACACTAACCAAAAACCCTAATCACTAATCCCTAACCCTAACACTTAACCTTTACCCTAACCGTTAACCCTCACCCTAAATCTTAAAACTGACCCTAACCTTAACCTTTAACTCTAAGCCTAACCCTTAACCCTACAGTAAGGAAGACCCTTAATGCTAATGGGATTCCTTATCCCTAACCCTAACACTACAGCTAAAAATAACCCTAACCTTTGATCCTTAAACCTAACCCCTAACACTTACTTTAACCCCAAACCCTAACCCTAATCCTAAGCATTAAACCTAACCCTATCTCTGAACCCTAACGCTAGCCCTTACCCTAACGCCTAGATCTAACCCTAAATCGAATCTACCGCCTAATCCTAACCTTAAGCCCTAATGCTAACTCTAACCCTGAACCCTAAACCTACCCGTAACCCTTAACACTAACCCTATCCATCAACCTTAACCCTGACCCTAACCATTACCCGCACCCAAGCATTTAAACCTGACCCTTCCCCTAATCCTTAATGATAACACTAACACTAAACCCTAACCCTAAGCCCAACACTTAACCCTAATCCTATCCCTTAACCCTAACCCTAACGCAAACCCCTAAACATAACCCTAACCGTGACCAGTAAATCTAACCTTAACCTCTAACACAAACCATAGCACATAACTCTAACCCTAAAACTAAACCTAACCCCAAACCTAACCCTAAACACTAACTCTTAACCTTAACCCTAAGTGTTAACTCTGACGCTAACCTTTAATCCTAACCCTAATCCTAATCTTCAACCCTAAACCTAACACTTAACCCTAACCCTGTACCAAACCCTAACCCCTCATCTTAACCCTAACCGTAAACCTCAACCCTAAACCAAAGTGTAGCCGTTAAACCTAAGAGTAGCCTTTAACCCTAACCCTAATCCCTTACCCTAAGCCCTCACCCTAACACTAAACTTCATCCTTAA
>NW_027182862.1:645000-650000 GCF_041146395.1 Eulemur rufifrons | reverse complement strand
ACCCCCTAACCCTAACCCTAACCCTAACCACTAACCCTAACCACTAACCCTAACCCTAACCCCTAACCCCTTACCCTGACCCTGACCCTAACCCTAACCCCTAACCCTAACCCTAACCCTAACTCTAACCCTGAACCCTAAACCTACCCGTAACCCTTAACACTAACTCTATACGTGAACCTTAACCCTGACCCTAACCATTACCCGCACCCAAGCTTTTAACCCTGACCCTAACCCTAATCCTTAATGCTAACCCTAACACTAAACCCTAACCCTAAGCCCAACACTTATCCCTAATCCTATCCCTTAACCTTAACCTTAACCCTAATGCTACCCCATAAACGTAACCCTAACCGTGACCAGTAAACCTAACCCTAACCTCTAACACAAACCATAGCACATAACTCTAACCCTAAAACTAACCCTAACCCTACCCTAACCCTAAACCCTAACTCTTAACCTTAACCCTAAGCGTTAACTCTCACGCTAACCTTTATTCCTAACCCTAATCCTAATCTTGAACCCTAAACCTAACACTTAACCCTAACCCTGTACCAAACACTAACCCCTCATCTAAACCCTAACCGTAAACCTCAACCCTAAACCAAAGTGTAACCGTTAAACCTAAGAGTAACCTTTAACCCTAACCCTAATCCCTAACCCTAAGCCCTCACCCTAACACTAAACTTCATCCTTAACCCTAACCAGAATCCTAACCCTAAATCTAATTCTCAGACTTCTTGCTTTCTTAGAGTTTAGAAAGCCTGCAATCCTCCCATGCCATGCGTGAAAGGAGGCTCTACCACTGTGTCCTGCATGAAACGCACGGGCCCATACCCAGGGTATGATAGAGTGGGTTCCCGGGTAAAATCCCAGCCCGCTAAACTCCCCCCGCCCACCTAATGCAGACAGGGCCCGTGTGCTAAGCATAAACAATACCTTTAACAGATAACCCTAACCCTGAACATAACACCCAACCCTGTTCCTATTTCTCCCCTTAACACGTAAACCTCACCGTGCGCCTAACTTTAACCTCTTATCCTAACGTTAATGCATAACCCATTTCCTGAGAACAACCCCTATCCCATAATTCTAACCCTATCTCCTTGTCATCACTGTGACACCTAATCCCTAACCCTAATTCTAAACCGCTAACCCTAACCGTAACCCTACCTACAACCCTAACACTGACAGTAACCCTTACTTCTAACCCCAACGCTATGCCTAACAAAAACCCTAACCCTTGACCCTAACCCTTCACCCTAACCCCTAAGTCTTACCCTAACCCTTAACCCTAATCCTAATCCTAACCATTAAACCTAACCCTAGCTCTTAAAGCTAACCCTAAACCTTACCCTCACGACTAGACCTAACCCTGACACTATCCTAACACCTAACCCTAACCAGAACCCCTAAAGCTAACCCTGAACCCTATCCCTAACCCTAGCAGTAAACTTTAACCCAAAACCTAAGCCCAACCCGTAACCCTAATCCTATCCTTTTACCCTAAAACTAACCCCTAAACCTAACCCCTATACCTCACCCTAACTCTAACCCCAATCCTTATTCTAACCATACCCCTTCATAAAACACTAACTCCTAATCGCTAACCCTAACACTAACCAAAATCCCTAATCACTAATCCCTAACCCTAACGCTTAACCTTTACCCTAACTGTTAACCCTCACCCTAAATCTTAACACTGACCCTAACCTTAAACTTTAACTCTAAGCCTAACCCTTAACCCTACAGTAAGGAAGACCCTTAATGCTAATGGGATCCCTTATCCCTAACCCTAACACTACAGCTAAAAATAACCCTAACCTTTGATCCTGAAACCTAACCCCTAACACTTACTTTAACCCCAAACCCTAACCCTAATCCTAAGCATTAAACCTAACCCTATCTCTTAACCCTAACGCTAGCCCTTACCCTAACGCCTAGATCTAACCCTAAATCTAACCTACCGCCTAATCCTAACCTTAAGCCCTAATGCTAACTCTAACCCTGAACCCTAAACCTACCCGTAACCCTTAACACTAACCCTATCCGTCAACCTTAACCCTGACCCTAACCATTACCCGCACCCAAGCATTTAACCCTGACCCTACCCCTAATCCTTAATGATAACCCTAACACTAAACCCTAACCCTAAGCCCAACACTTATCCCTAATCCTATCCCTTAACCCTAACCATAAGCCTAACCCTAATGCTACCCCCTAAACCTAACCCTAGCCGTGACCAGTAAACCTAACCCTAACCTCTAATACAAACCATAGCACATAAGTCTAACTCTAAAACTAACCCTAACCCTAACCCTAAACCCTAACACTTAACCTTAACCCTAAGCGTTAACTCTCACGCGAACCTTTAATCCTAACCCTAATCCTAATCTTCAACCCTAAACCTAACACATAACCCTAACCCTGTACCAAACCCTAACCCCTCATCTTAACCCTAACCGTAAACCTCAACCCTAAACCAAAGTGTAACCGTTAAACCTAAGGGTAACCTTTAACCCTAACCCTAATCCCTAACCCTAAGCCCTCACACTAACACTAAACTTCATCCTTAACCCTAACCAGAATCCTAACCCTAAATCTAATTCTCAGACTTCTTGCTTTCTTAGAGTTTAGAAAGCCTGCAATCCTCCCATGCCATGCGTGAAAGGAGGCTCTACCACTGCGTCCTGCATGAAACCCACGGGCCCATACCCAGAGTATGATAGAGTGGGTTCCCGGGTACAATCCCAGCCCCCTAAACTCCCCCCGCCCGCCCAATGCAGACAGGGCCCGTGCGCTAAGCATAAACAATACCTTTAACAGATAACCCTAACCCTGAACATAACACCCAACCCTGTTCCTATTTCTCCCCTTAACACGTAAACCTCACCGTGCGCCTAACTTTAACCTCTTATCCTAACGTTAATGCATAACCCATTTCCTGAGAACAACCCCTATCCCATAATTCTAACCCTATCTCCTAGTCATCACTGTGACACCTAATCCCTAACCCTAATTCTAAACCGCTAACCCTAACCGTAACCCTACCTACAACCCTAACACTGACAGTAACCCTTACTTCTAACCCCAAAGCTATGCCTAACAAAAACCCTAACCCTTGACCCTAACCCTTCACCCTAACCCCTAAGCCTTACCCTAACCCTTAACCCTAATCCTAATCCTAACCATTAAACCTAACCCTAGCTCTTAAAGCTAACCCTAAACTTTACCCTCACGACTAGACCTAACCCTGACACTAACCTAACACCTGACCCTAACCAGACCCCTAAAGCTAACCCTGAACCCTATCCCTAACCCTATCAGTAAACTTTAACCCTAAACCTAAGCCCAACCCGTAACCCTAATCCTATCCTTTTACCCTAAACCTAACCCCTATACCTCACCCTAACTCTAACCCCAATCCTAATTCTAACCATACCCCTTCATAAAACACTAACTCCTAACCGCTAACCCTAACACTAACCAAAAACCCTAATCACTAATCCCTAACCCTAACGCTTAACCTTTACCCCAACCGTTAACCCTCACCCTAAATCTTAACACTGACCCTAACCTTAACCTTTAACTCTAAGCCTAACACTTAACCCTACAGTAAGGAAGACCCTTAATGCTAATGGGATCACTTATCCCTAACCCTAACACTACAGCTAAAAATAACCCTAACCTTTGATCCTTAAACCTAACCCCTAACACTTATTTAACCCCAAACCCTAACCCTAATCCTAAGCATTAAACCTAACCCTATCTCTTAACCCTAACGCTAGCCCTTACCCTAACGCCTAGATCTAACCCTAAATCTAACCTACCGCCTAATCCTAACATTAAGCCCTAATGCTAACTCTAACCCTGAACCCTAAACCTACCCGTAACCCTTAACACTAACCCTATCCGTCAACCTTAACCCTGACCCTAACCATTACCCGCACCAAAAAATTTAACCCTGACCCTACCCCTAATCCTTAATGATAACCCTAACACTAAACCCTAACCCTAAGCCCAACACTTATCCCTAATCCTATCCCTTAACCCTAACCCTAATGCTACCCCCTAAACGTAACCCTAAGCGTGACCAGTAAACCTAACCCTAACCTCTAACACAAACCATAGCACTAAACTAACTGAAACTAACCCTATCCCTAATCCTAACCCTAAACCCTAACTCTTAACCTTAACCCTAAGCGTTAACTCTCACGCTAACCTTTAATCCTAACCCTAATCCTAATCTTAAACACTAAACCTAACACTTAACCCTAACCCTGTACCATAACCTAACCCCTCATCTTAACCCTAATCGTAAACCTCAACCCTAAACCAAAGTGTAACCGTTAAACCTAAGAGTAACCTTTAACCCTAACCCTAATACCTAAGCCTAAGCCCTCACCCTAACACTAAACTTAATCCTTAACCCTAACCATAATCCAACCCTAAATCTCATTCTCACACTTCTTGCTTTCTTAGAGTTTAGAAAGCAAGCCATCCTCCCATGCCATGGGTGAAAGGAGGCTCTACCACTGTGTCCTGCATGAAACCCACGGGCCCATACCCAGAGTATGATAGAGTGGGTTCCCGGGTACAATCCCAGCCCCCTAAACACCCCCCACCCGCCTAATGCAGACAGGGCCCGTGCGCTAAGCATAAACAATACCTTTAACAGATAACCCTAACCCTGAACATAACACCCAACCCTGTTCCTCTTTCTCCCCTTAACACGTAAACCTCACCGTGCGCCTAACTTTAACCTCTTATCCTAACGTTAATGCATAACCCATTTCCTGAGAAAAACCCCTATCCCATAATAATAACCCTATCTCATAGTCATCACTGTGACACCTAATCCCTAACCCTAATTCTAAACCGCTAACCCTAACCGTAACCCTACCTACAACCCTAACACTGACAGTAACCCTTACTTCTAACCCCAACGCTATGCCTAACAAAAACCCTAACCCTTGACCCTAACCCTTCACCCTAACCCC
>NW_027182862.1:552500-635000 GCF_041146395.1 Eulemur rufifrons | reverse complement strand
AAGCGTTAACTCTCACGCTAACCTTTAATCCTAACCCTAATCCTAATCTTCAACCCCAAACCTAACACTTAACCCTAACCCTGTACCAAACCCTAACCCCTCATCTTAACCCTAACCGTAAACCTCAACCCTAAACCAAAGTGTAACCGTTAAACCTAAGAGTAACCTTTAACCCTAACCCTAATCCCTAACCCTAAGCCCTCACCCTAACACTAAACTTCATCCTTAACCCTAACCAGAATCCTAACCCTAAATCTAATTCTCAGACTTCTTGCTTTCTTAGAGTTTAGAAAGCCTGCAATCCTCCCATGCCATGCGTGAAAGGAGGCTCTACCACTGTGTCCTGCATGAAACCCACGGGCCCATACCCAGGGTATGATAGAGTGGGTTCCCGGGTACAATCCCAGCCCCCTAAACTCCCCCCGCCCGCCTAATGCAGACAGGGCCCATGTGCTAAGCATAAACAATACCTTTAACAGATAACCCTAACCCTGAACATAACACCCAACCCTGTTCCTATTTCTCCCCTTAACACGTAAACCTCACCGTGCGCCTAACTTTAACCTCTTATCCTAACGTTAATGCATAACGCATTTCCTGAGAACAACCCCTATCCCATAATTCTAACCCTATCTCCTAGTCATCACTGTGACACCTAATCCCTAACCCTAATTCTAAACCGCTAACCCTAACCGTAACCCTACCTACAACCCTAACACTGACAGTAACCCTTACTTCTAACCCCAACGCTATGCCTAATAAAAACCCTAACCCTTCACCCTAACCCCTAAGCCTTACCCTAACCCTTAACCCTAATCCTAATCCTAACCATTAAACCTAACCCTAGCTCTTAAAGGTAACCCTAAACCTTACCCTCACGACTAGACCTAACCCTGACACTAACCTAACACCTAACCCTCACCAGAACCCCTAAAGCTAACCCTGAACCCTATCCCTAACCCCAGCAGTAAACTTTAACCCTAAACCTAAGCCCAACCCGTAACCCTAATCCTATCCTTTTACCCTAAAACTAACCCCTAAACCTAACCCCTATACCTCACCCTAACTCTAACCCCAATCCTAATTCTAACCGTACCCCTTCATAAAACTAACTCCTAACCGCTAACCCTAACACTAACCAAAAACCCTAATCACTAATCCCTAACCCTAACGCTTAACCTTTACCCTAACCGTTAACCCTCACTCTAAATCTTAACACTGACCCTAACCTTAACCTTTAACTCTAAGCCTAACCCTTAAGCCTACAGTAAGGAAGACCCTTAATGCTAATGGGATCCCTTATCCCTAACCCTAACACTACAGCTAAAAATAACCCTAACCTTGGATCCTTAAACCTAACCCCTAACACTTACTTTAACCCCAAACCCTAACCCTAATCCTAAGCATTAAACCTAACCCTATCTCTTAACCCTAACGCTAGCCCTTACCCTAACGCCTAGATCTAACCCTAAATCTAACCTACCGCCTAATCCTAACCTTTAGCCCTAATGCTAACTCTAACCCTGAACCCTAAACCTACCCGTAACCCTTAACACTAACCCTATCCGTGAACCTTAACCCTGACCCTAACCATTACCCGCACCCAAGCATTTAACCCTGACCCTACCCCTAATCCTTAATGATAACTCTAACACTAAACCCTAACCCTAAGCCCAACACTTATCCCTAATCCTATCCCTTAACCCTAACCCTAACCCTAATGCTACCCCCTAAACGTAACCCTAACCGTGACCAGTAAACCTAACCCTAACCTCTAACACAAACCATAGCACATAACTCTAACCCTAAAACTAACCCTAACCCTAACCCTAAACCCTAACTCTTAACCTTAACCCTAAGCGTTAACTCTCACGCTAACCTTTAATCCTAACCCTAATCCTAATCTTCAACCCTAAACCTAACACTTAACCCTAACCCTGTACCAAACCGTAACCCCTCATCTTAACCCTAACCGTAAACCTCAACCCTAAACCAAAGTGTAACCGTTAAACCTAAGAGTAACCTTTAACCCTAACCCTAATCCCTAACCCTAAGCCCTCACCCTAACACTAAACTTCATCCTTAACCCTAACCATAATCCTAACCCTAAATCTAATTCTCAGACTTCTTGCTTTCTTAGAGTTTAGAAAGCCTGCAATCCTCCCATGCCATGCGTGAAAGGAGGCTCTACCACTGTGTCCTGCATGAAACCCACGGGCCCATACCCAGAGTATGATAGAGTGGGTTCCCGGGTACAATCCCAGCCCCCTAAACTCCCCCCGCCCGCCTAATGCAGACAGGGCCCGTGCGCTAAGCATAAACAATACCTTTAACAGATAACCCTAACCCTGAACATAACAACCCAACCCTGTTCCTATTTCTCCCCTTAACACGTAAACCTCACCGTGCGCCTAACTTTAACCTCTTATCCTAACGTTAATGCATAACCCATTTCCTGAGAACAACCCCTATCCCATAATTCTAACCCTATCTCCTAGTCATCACTGTGACACCTAATCCCTAACCCTAATTCTAAACCGCTAACCCTAACCGTAACCCTACCTACAACCCTAACACTGACAGTAACCCTTACTTCTAACCCCAACGCTATGCCTAACAAAAACCCTAACCCTTGACCCTAACCCTTGACCCTAACCCCTAAGCCTTACCCTAACCCTTAACCCTAATCCTAATCCTAACCATTAAACCTAACCCTAGCTCTTAAAGCTAACCCTAAACCTTACCCTCACGACTAGACCTAACCCTGACACTAACCTAACACCTAACCCTATCCAGAACCCCTAAAGCTAACCCTGAACCCTATCCCTTACCCTAGCAGTAAACTTTAACCCTAAACCTAAGCCCAACCCGTAACCCTAATCCTATCCTTTTAGCTAAACCTAACCCCTATACCTCACCCTAACTCTAACCCCAATCCTAATTCTAACCATACCCCTTCCTAAAACACTAACTCCTAACCGCTAACCCTAACACTAACCAAAAACCCTAATCACTAATCCCTAACCCTAACGCTTAACCTTTACCCTAAGAAGTAGGAGAGTCATATGTATGAACGGTTACATTCACGCAGAGAAAGAAACTGTTGGGTGGTGTATGTACGCATGTTAATCTATACTTTGGAGGAAGTTTGAGAGTCATATCTGGGGAAAATTGCAGTCACTTAGAGAAAGCAACAATCGGGGGCCGTTTTGTAGATCTGCTAAATTCTATTTTGGAAGAAGAGTTAAATTCATATGTGGGAACGCTTATGTTCACTCAGAGAAATCAACGATAGGGCAGTGTTTCGTTGGGATGCTAAAGTGTAGTTTGGAAGAAGTTCGCGAGTCTTATATAAGAAAGCTTACAGTCACCTAGAGAAAGTAACTTTCGGCAGATTGTTTCTAAGCGTGCTAAACTCTAATTTGCATCAATTGTGAGAGTCAAACATGGGAACGCTTACATTCACTCAGAGAACGCAACGTTTGGGTGGTGGTTTGTAAGCATTCTAAACTGTATTTTGGAGGAAGTAGGAGAGTCATATATACGAATGCTTACATTCACGCAGAGAAAGCAACTCTGTGGTCGTATTTTGTTGGCATGCTAAACTGTGGTTTGGAAGAAGTTCGAGAGCCTTATATAGGAAAGATTACATTGACACAGAGAAAACAACTCTCTGTAGTTTCTTGGTAGGTCTGCTAAACTGTGATTTGGATGAAGTATGAGAACGCTTGCATTCACTCAGAGAAAGAACTTTGTCGTGGTGGTTTGTAGGAATAACAACTGTAGTTCGAAGAAGTAGGAGAGTCATATATGAACGGTTACATTCACGCAGAGAAAGCAACTGTGGGGTGGCGTATGTAATCATCATAATCTGTAGTTTGGAGGAAGTTCGAGAGTCATATCTGGGGAAAATTAGAGTCACATAGAGAAAGGAACAATCGGGGGCTGGTGTGTAGGTCTGCTAAATTCTATTTTGGAAGAAGAGTGAGAGTCATATATGGGAACGCTTATGTTGACTCAGAGAAATCAACGATGGGACGCTGTATTGTTGGCATGCTAAACTGTAGTTTGGAAGAAGTTCGAGAGTCTTATATAGGAAAGTTTACAGTCACCTAGAGAAAGCAACTCACAGGAGGTGGTTTGTAAGCCGCTAAACTCTAATTTGGATGAAGTGAAAGAGGCATACATGGATACGCTTCATTCACTCAGAGAAAGGTAAATTGGGGTGCCGGTTTGTAGGTATACTAACTCCAGTTTGGAAGAAGTACTAGAGTCATATATATGAACGCTTATATGGACGCAGAGAAAGCAACTATGGGGTGGTGTTTTGTAGGCCTGCTAAAATATAGTTTGGAAGAAGTTCGAAAGCAGACAGTCACTTAGAGAAAGCAACTCTTGGTGGTGGATTTTTAGGTCTGCTAAATTGTATTTTGAAAGAAGTACCAGAGTCATATATTCAAACGCTTACATTCATGCAGAGAAAGGAACTGTGGGGTGGTGTTTTCTAGGCGTGCTAAACTCTAGTTTGGACGAAGTTTGAGAATCACATATAAGAAAGCTTAGAGTCACTTAGAGAAAGCAAATCTCTGGGTGTGGAATGTAGGCGTGCTAAACTCTATTTTGGTTTAGATTGAGAGTCATATATGGAAAGGGTTACATTCACTCAGAGAAAGCAACGATGGTGTGGTGGTTTGTAGGCATACTAAACTCTAGTTTGGAAGAAGTAGGAAAATGATATATGGGAACGCTTACATTCATGCAGAGAAAGCAATTATGGGGTGGCTTTTTTGTACCCATGCTAATCTCTAGTTTGGAAGAAGTTATATAGGAAAGCGTACACTCATTTATAGAAACCAACTTTCGGGGGATGAAGGGTAGGCCTGCAAAACTCTACTTTGGAAGAAGTGGGAGAGTCATATTGGGGACCACGTACATTGACTAAGAGAAATCGAGGATGGGGTTGTGTTTTGTAGGCATACTAAACTCTAGTTTGGAGAAAGTACGAGAATCATATATAGGAATGCTTACATTCATGCAGAGAAAGCAACTATGGAGTGAGGTTTGTATGCCTACTAAACTATAGTTTGGAGGAAGTTTAGAATCTTATATAGCAAAGCTTACAGTCACCTAGAGAGAGCAACTCTTGGGAGATGATTTCTAAGCCTGATAATTTGCACCAACTCTTAAAGTCAAGTATGGGAAGGTTTACATCCACTCAGAACGCAAGGTTTGGGTTGCAGTTTGTGGCCTTAATTGTAGTTCGGAAGAAGTAGGAAAGTCATATATATGAACGGTTACATTCACGCAGACAAACCAGCTATGGAGTGATGTGTGTATGCCTACTAAACTATAGTTTGGAGGATGTTCGAGAGTCATATCTGGAAAGCTTACAGTCATTTAGAGAAAGAAACTCTCAGGGGGTGGTTCGTAGGCCTGCTAAACTCTATTTTCAATGAAGTGTTAAAATCATATACAGGAACGCTTACATTCACTCAGAGAAAGCAACGTTGGGGTGGCCGTTTGTGAGCATACTAAACTCTACTTTGGAAGAGGTACAAGAGACATAAATACGAACGCTTACATTAACACAGAGAAAGCAAATACGGGGTTCTGTAGTGCAGGCATGCTAAACTATAGAATGGAAGAAGTTCGAAAGCTGACAGTCACTTAGAGAAAGCAACTCTTGGCGGGTGATTTTTGAAGTCTGCTAAATTGTATTTTGAAAGACGTGTCAGAGTCTTATATACAAACGCTTACATTCATGCGTAGAAAGAAACTATGGGGTGATGTGTTGTGGGGATGTTAAACTGCAGTTTGGAAGAAGTTCGAGAGTGTTATGTAGGATAGCTTACAGTCACCTAGAGAAAGCAACACTCAGGAGAGCTTTGCAAGCCTGCTAAACTCTAACAAGCAGCGATTGTGAGAGTCAAACATGGGAACACTTACATTCACTCAGAGAACACAACGTTTGGGTGGTGGTTTGTAGGCATAATAACTGTAGTTCGGAAGAAGTAGGAGAGTCATATATGAACGGTTACATTCACGCAGAGAAAGCAACTGTTGGGTGGCGTATGTATGCATGCTAATCTGTAGTTTGGAGGAATTTCGAGAGTCATATCTGGGGAAAATTACAGTCACTTAGAGAAAGCAACCATCGGGGGCCATTTTGTAGATCTGCTAAATTCTATTTTGAAAGAAGAATGAGAGTCATATATGGGAACGCTTATGATCACGAAGAGAAATCAACTATGGGGCGGTGTTTTGTTGGCATGCTAAACTGTAGTTTGGAAGAAGTTCGCGAGTCTTACATAGGAAAGTTTACAGTCACCCAGAGAAAGCAACTCTCGGGAGATTGTTTCTAAGCATGCTAAATTCTAGATTGCATCAATTGTGAGAGTCAAACATGGGAACGCTTACATTGACTCAGAGAACGCAACGTTTGGGTGGTGGTTTGTAAGCATTCTAAACTGTATTTTGGAGGAAGTAGGAGAGTCATATATACGAATGCTTACATTCACGCAGAGAAAGCAACTCTGTGATCGTATTTTGTTGGCATGCTAAACTGTGGTTTGGAAGAAGTTCGAGAGCCTTACATAGGAAAGATTACAGTGACACAGAGAAAAACAAATCTCTGTAGTTTGTTGGTAGGTCTGCTAAACTGTAATTTGGATGAAGTGTGAGAACGCTTGCATTCACTCACAGAAAGAACGTTGTCGTGATGGTTTGTAGGAATAAATGCTGTAGTTCAAAAGAAGTAGGAGAGTCATATATGAACGGTTACATTCACGCAGAGAAAGCAACTGTGGGGTGGTCTATGTAATCATCATAATCTAGTTTGGAGAAAGTTCGAGAGTCATATGTGGGAAAAATTAAAGTCACCTAGAGAATTGGAACCATCGGGTGTTGTGTAGGTCTGCTAAATTCTATTTTGGAAGAAGAGTGAGAGTCATATATGGGAACGCTTATGTTCACTCAGAGAAATCAACGATGGGGCGCTGTATTGTTGGCATGCTAAACTGTAGTTTGGAAGAAGTTCGAGAGTCTTATATAGGAAAGTTTACAGTCACCTAGAGAAAGCAACTCACAGGAGGTGGTTTGTGGGCCGCTAAACTCTAATTTGGATGAAGTGAAAGAGGCATACATGGATACGCTTCATTCACTCAGAGAAAGGTAAATTTGGATGCTGGTTTGTAGGTATACTAACTCCAGTTTGGAAGAAGTACGAGAGTCATATATATGAACGATTATATGGACGCAGAGAAAGCAACTATGGGGTGGTGTTTTGTAGGCATGATAAAATATAATTTGGAAGAAGTTCGAAAGCTGACAGTGACTTAGAGAAAGCAACTCTTGGCGGTTGATTATGAGGTCTGCTCAATTGTATTTTGATAGAAGTACAAGAGTCATATATAAAATCGCTTATATTTATGCTGAGAAAGAAACTATGTGGTTATGTTTTGTTGGCGTGCTGAAATGTAGTTTCGAAGACGTTCGACAGTCTTTTATAGGAAAGCTTACAGTCCCCCAGAGGAAGCAACTTTCGAGAGATAGTTTGTAAGCCTGCTAAACTCTACTTTGCATCATTTGGAACAGTCATACTTGGGAACGCTAACATTCTCTGAGAGAACGCAACGTTTGGTTGGTTGTTTGTAAGCATACTAAACTGTATTTTGGAAGAAGTAGCAGAGTCATATATATGAGTGCTTACATTCACGCAGAGAGGGCAACTATGGGGTGGTGTTTTGTAGGCATGCAAAACTCTAGTTGCGAAGAAGTTAAGAGTAATAGGAAAGCTTACAGTCTCACAGAGAAAGCAACCCTTGGGGGCCGGTTTGTAGTTCTGCCAAATTCTATTTTGGATGAAGTGTGAATCTTAAATGGGAACGCTAACATTCACTCAGAGAAAGCAAGGTTGCGGTGGTGATTTTTAGTCACACTAAACTGGAGTTTGGAGGAAGTACGAGAATAAAAGAATGCTTACATTCACTCAGAAAAAGCAACGTTGGGGAGGTGGTTGGTAGGTGTACTATACTTTGGAAGAAGTACGAGCGTGATGCATAGGAACGCTTACATTCACGCAAACTATGGGGTGGCCTTTTGTTGGCATGCTAAACTATGTCCCAAAGTCATATATAGGAAAGCTTATAGTGAGAGAAAGCAACTCTCGGGCGGTGTTTTGTAGGTCCGGCAAATTGCATTTTGAAAGCAGTCCGAGATTCATATAAGGGAAGGCCTATATCCACTCAGAGAAAGCAATGTTAGGCTGGTGGTTTGTAGGCATACTAAACTGTATTTTGGAACTCGTATGTATGACTCTCACACTTGATCCAAATGAGAGTTCACCAGGCCTATAAACCACATCCTGAGAGTTGCTTTCTCTAGGTGAATGTAAGCTTTCCTATGTAAAACTCTCGAACTTCTTCCAAACTAAAGTTTAGCATGCCAACAGTACACCACCGCATCGTTGCTTTCTCTGAGTGAACATAAGCATTCCCTTATATGAATCACTTTTTCCAAAATAGAATTTAGCAGACCTACAAACCAGTCCCCGATGGTTGATTTAGCTATGTGACTGTAATTTTCCCCAGATATGACTCTCAAACTTCCTCCAAAGTATAGATTAACATGCGTACATACACCACCCAACAGTTTCTTTCTCTGCGTGAATGTAACTGTTCATATATATGACTCTCCTACTTCTTCCGACCTACAGTTATTATGCCTACAAACCACCACCCAAACGTTGTGTTCTCTCCGTGAATGTAAGCTTTCCCATATTTGACTCTCACAATTGCTGCTAATTAGTGTTTAGAGGCTTGCAAAGCTGTCCCGAGTGTTGTTTTCTCTAGGTGACTGTAGCTATCCTATATAACACTCTGGAAGTCCTTTCAAACTGCAGTTTAGCATGCCAACAAAACATCACCCCATAGTTTCTTTCTCTGCATAAATGTAAGCGTTTGTGTATATAACTCTTGTACGTCTTTCAAAATACAATTTAGCAGACCTAAAAATCACCCGCCAAGAGTTGCTTTCTCTAAGTGACTGTCAGCTTTCGAACTTCTTCCAATCTATAGTTTAGCATGCCTGCACTACAGCACCCCGTATTTGCTTTCTCTGTGTTAATGTAAGCGTTCCTATGTATGTCTCTCGTACCTCTTCCAAAGTAGAGTTTAGTATGCTCAAAAACGGCCACCCCAACGTTGCTTTCTCTGAGTGAATGTAAGCGTTCCTGTATATGATTCGAACACTTCATTGAAAATAGAGTTTAGCAGGCCTACGAACCACCCCCAGAGAGTTGCTTTCTCTAAATGACTGTAAGCTTTCCAGATATGACTCTCGAACATCCTCCAATCTATCGTTTAGTAGGCATACAAACATCACTCCATAGTTGCTTTCTCTGCATGAATGTAAGCGTTCCTATAAATGATTCTCGTCCTTCTTCCAAACTAGAGTTTAGTATGCCTACAAACCACAACCCCGTCGTTGATTTCTCCGAGTGAATATACCCCGTCCCCCATATGACTCTCCCCCTTCTTCCAAAGTAGAGTTTTGCAGGCCTACAAATCATCCCCCGAAAGTTGGTTTCTATAAATGACGGTACGCTTTCCTATATATTACTCTTTAACTTCTTGCAAAATAGAGATTTGCATGGCTACAAAAAAGCCACCCCATAATTGCTTTCTCTGCATGAATGTAAGCGTTCCCATATATCATTCTCCTACTTCTTCCAAACTAGAGTTCAGTATGCCTACAAACGACCACACCATCGTTGCTTTCTCTGAGTGAATGTAAGCCTTCCCATATATGACTCTCACTCTGAAACCAAAATAGAGTTTGGCACACCTACATTCCACACCCAGAGATTTGCTTTAAGCGACTCTAAGCTTTCTTATATGTGATTGTCAAACTTCGTCCAAACTAGAGTTTAGCATGCCTAGAAACCACCCCACAGTTGCTTTCTCTGCATGAATGTAAGCGTTCATATACATGACTCTCGTACTTCCTCCAAAATACAGTTTAGAATGCCTACAAACCACCACCCAAACGTTGCGTTCTCTGAATGAATGAAAGCATTCCCATGTTTGACTCTCACAATTGATGCAAAGTAGAGTTTAGCAGGCCAAGAAAGGCTCTCCCGAGAGTTGCTTTCTCTAGGTGACTGTAAGCTTTCCTAAATAAGACTCTCCAACTTCTTCCAAACTACAGGTTAACATGCCCACAAAACATCACCCCATGGTTTTTTCTTTGCATGAATGTAAGCATTAGTATATATGACTCTGGTACTTCTTTCAAAATACAATTTAGCAGACCTAAAAATCACCCACCAAGAGTTGCTTTCTCTAAATGACTGTTCAGGTTTGGAACTTCTTCCAAACTATAGCATGCTTACAAAACACCACCACGTAGTTGCTTTCTCTGTGTGAATGTAAGCCTTCCCAAATATCATTCTCGTACTTCTTCCAAACTATTTAGTATGCCTACAAAAACCACCCCAGTGTTGTTTCTCTGAGGGAATGTAAGCGGTCCCATGTTTGACTCTCACACTTCATCCAAATTAGAGTTTAGCATGTGTACAAAAAAATCTCCCGAGTGTTGCTTTCCCTGGGTGACGGTAATCTTTCCTGTATAAGGTTCTCCAACTTCTTCCAAACTACAGTTTAGCATGCCTACAAAACCTGACGCCATAAGTGCTTCCTCTGTGTGAATGTAAGTGTTCCTATATAGGACTCTCGTACTTCTTCCAAACTACAGTTTAGTATGCCCTACAAACCACCACCCAAACGTTGTTTTCTCTGAGTGAATGTAAGCGTTCCCCTATATGACTCTCACATTTCAACCAAAATAACTCTATTTCAACCAAAATAACTCTACATTCCACACCCAGAGAGTTGCTTTCTCTACGTGACTGTAAACTTTCCTATATATGACTCTCAAACTTCGTCCAAACTAGAGTTTTGCAAGCCTACAAAACACCACCCCATAGTTGCATTTGGTGCCGGAATGTAAGCGGTTCTACATGTGATTCTCTTGCTTCTTCTAGGAACCACAACCACAACGTTGCTTTCACTGAGTTCCCATATATTATTCTAACACTTCATTGAAAATAGAGTTTAGCAGGCCTACGAAACACCCCCGAGGGTTGCTTTCTCTAAGTGACTGTAAGCTTCCCAGATATGGCTCTCGAACTTCCTCCAAACTATATTTTAGTAGGCATACAAACATCACTCCATAGTTGCTTTCTCTGCGTGAAGGTAAGCTTTCCTATATACGATTCTCGTACTTCTTCCAAACTAGAGTTGACTATGCCTACAAATCACAATCCCATCGTTGATTTCTCTGAGTGAATGCACGCGGTCCCCAATATGACTCTCTCCCACTTCCAAACTGGAGTTTTGCAGGTGTACAAAACATCCCCCGAGAGTTGGTTTCTATGACTGTACCCTTTCCTATATATTACTCCTTAACTTCTTCCAAACTAGAGATTAGCATGGCTACAAAAACGCCACCCCATAATTGCTTTCTCTACGCGAATGTAAGCGTTCCCATATATCATTCTCCTACTTCTTCCAAACTAGAGTTTAGTATGCCTACAAACCACCACGCCGTCGTTGCTTTCTCTGAGGGAATGTAAGCCTTCCCATATATGACTCTCACTCTTAAACCAAAATAGAGTTTAGCAGGCCTACATTCCACACCCAGAGATTTGCTTTCTCTAAGTGACTCTAAGCTTTCTTATATGTGATTCTCAAACTTCGTCCAAACTAGAGTTTAGCATGCCTATAAAACACCACCCCATAGTTACTTTCAGTGCGTCAAAATGTATGTGCTCCTATATGTGATTCTCGTGCTTCTTCCAAACTGCAGTTTAGTAAGCCTACAAACAACCCCATCGTTGCTTTCTCTGAGTGAATGTAAGCGTTCTCATATATGACTCTCACACTTCAACCAAAACAGGGTTTTGCAGGCCTACAAACCACCCGCCAAGACTTGCTTTTTCAAAGTGGCTGTTACCTTTCCTATATAGGACGCTGGAACTTCTCCCAAGCTAGACTTTAACATGTCTACCTGACACTACTCCGTAGTTGCTCTCGCTGTGTGAATGTAAGCGTTCCTATATATGAGTCTTGTACTTCTTCTTAACTAACATCTGGCATGCCAAAATAACACTCCCCCATAGTTGCTTTCTTTGAGTCAATGTAAACATTCCTATATATGTCTCTCGCACTTCTTCCAAACTAGAGTTGAATAAGTCTACAAACCAATCCCCGACAGCTGTTTTCTCTGAACGAATTTAAGCGTTCCTATATATGACTATGGCACTTCCTCCAAACTAGAGTTTAGAAAGCCTACACTCCACCCCTGTTCGTTGCTTTCTCTAAGTTACTGTATGCTTTCCTATACATGGCTCTCAAAATTTTCCAAACTAGAGTTAGCATGCCTACTATACACCTACACATAATTGCTTTGTCTGAGTGAATATAAGCCTTCCTATATATATGACTGTCGCACTTTTTCCAAATTAGAGTGTAGCCAGCCTGGAAAGCACCCCTTATAGTTGCTTTCATTGAGTGAATGTTAACATTCCTATGTATGACTCTCGCAACTTTTCCAATCTAAGATTTTAGCAATGCTACAAATCCCCCGCCGAGAGTTCCTATACATAACTGTCCTCTTTTTCCAAGCTAGAGTTTAGGAAGCCTAGAATCCGTCCCCCCGTAGACGCTTTATGTGAACGTAAGCGTTCTATATATGACTCTCGCCTTCCTCCAAACTAGAGCTTAGCAAGCCTACAAACCAACTCCCTATAATTGCTTTCTCTGAATGAATGATATCGTTCCTATATAAGACTCTCGAACTTCTTCCAAACCAGAGTTTAACAAGCCAAAAAAGCACCCCCCATAGATGCTTCCTCTAACTCAAAGCTAATATTCCTATATATGATTCAGCTTCTTCATCCAAACTAGAGTAAGGCAAGCCTACAAATCACACATCAATAGTTGCTTTCTATAAGTAAATGTAAGCATCCCTATATATGACTATAGCAATTCTTCCAAACTGGAGTTTAGCAAGCCTACAGACCCCAGGACTCCACTCCATAGTACCCTGGGCATTGGCGCCTGCCTGTCATGCAGGACATAGGGGCGGACGCTCATCTCAGACACGGCATTGGTGGATTGTAGGCTTTTTTAAGTTTTTGAATTGAAGAACTCTGAGAATTGGAATTCGGTTTAGGGTAAGGTTAGGTGTTAGGGACTAGGATTAGATTTAGGGGTTAGGGTTTTAGGTTAGAATTAGGGTTAGGATTACTGTTAGGGTTAGAGATTAGGATTATGTTTAGTGGTTGGGTTTAGGTTTAGGGTGAGAGGCAAGAGTAAGGGTCAGGGATTAGGGTTACTGTTAGGAGTTAGATTCAGGGCTTACGAAGGGTTTGGTTTAGTGATAGGGTTAGGGCTTACGTTTAACGGTGTGTGTTAGGGCACGGGCCCCGTCTAATGTACGGGGCACTGTGGGTGTGGAGCAAGGCTGCGTCCCCACTTCATCTTACCCTTGGTGTTGGGCTTCAACTGTCACGCAGGACAAAGGCAGAGGCTCATGAAACGCATGGTTAGGATTAAGGTTTAAGGTTAGGGTCAAGGTTGAGGGTTAGGGTGAGGGTTAACAGTTAGAGTTAGGGTAAGGGGGTTAGGGATAGGGTTAGGGTTAAGGGTTAGGATTATGGTTCAGGTTTAAGGTTAGCGTTAGAGGGTAGGGTTAGTGTAACTGTAGGTCAGTGTTGCGGTTAGATCTCTAGGCATTAGGGTAAAGGTCAGGGTTAGGGTTAAGAGTTGGGGTTAAGTTTAATGGTTAAGGATTGGGATTAGGGTTGAGGGTTAGGGTTAAGATTATGGGTAATGACTCAGGATCAAAGGTTAGGGTTATTTTTAGGCGTAGGGTTAGCGTAAGGGGTTAGGGTTAATGTTAGTGTTGTTGGTAGGGTTAAGGTTAGGGTTGGCGTTTCAGAATTAGGGATGAGGTGTTATGGTTATGGCTAGGAGTTAGCGTTAGATTTACGGTATAGGTCTTGTTCTCAGGGTGTCATGCATTAACGTTAAGATAAGGGGTTAAAGTTAGGGTTACGGTGAGCTTTACCTGTTAAGGTGAGCAGTAGGATCAGGGTTAGGTGTTATGTTCTGGGTTAGGGTTATGGGTGAGGGGTAGGGTTTATCCTTAGGGCACGGGCCCTGTATGCACTAGGAGGCAAAGTTAGGGGTCTGTGATGGTCGCTGGGAACCCACTCTATCGCACGCAGTGTATGGGCCTCTGGGTTTCATGCAGGACACTGTGGCAGAGCCGGCTTTCATGCATGGCTTAGTAGGATTGTAGGCTTTCAAAACTCTGAGAAAGCAAGAAGTCTGAGAATTAGATTTCGGGTTAGGATTACGGCATGGTTTAGGGATGAAGATTAGTGGTTAGGGTGAGGGCTTAGGGTTAGGGGTTAGGGTTAGGGTTAGGGTTGCTGGTAGGGTGAAGGTTAGGTTTGACGTTTTAGAATTAGGGATGAGGTGTTACGGTTATGACTATGGTTTAGGATTAGAATTACGGGATAGGGCTTCTTCTCAAGGTGTTATGCATTCACGTTAAGTTAAGGGGCTAAGTTAGGGTTACGGGGAGGTTTATTTTTTAAGGTGAGCAATAGGATCAGGGTTAGGTGTTATGTTCAGGGTGAGGGTTATCTGTTAGGGGTAGTGTTTATACTTAGCGTACGGGCCCTGTCTGCACTGGGCGGGGGGCTGGGGTTAGGGGGATGGGATTGTCCCCGGGAACACACTCTATTGTACGCTGGGTATGGGCTCCTGGGTTTCATGCAGGACACAGTGGCAGAGCCCCCTTTTACTCATGGCATGGGAGGATTTTAGGCTTTCTAAACTCTGATAAAGCAAGAACTCTGAGAATTAGATTTAGGGGTAGGTTTATGGTAATGTTTAGGGATGAAGGTTAGTGTTAGGGTGGGTTCTTAAGGTCAGTGGTTAGGGTTAAAGGTTAGTGTTAGGTTTAACCGTTACAGTCAGGTTTATGGTTATGTTTTAGGGTTAGGGTTAAGGTTAAGGTTTAGCGTTTGGTACAGTGTTAGGCTTAAGTTTTAGCTTTAGGGTTAAAGATTAGGATTAGGGTTAGGGTTAAGGGCTAGTGTGAGGGTTAATGATAAGGATCAAGACTAAGGGCTAGGGTTTTTGTTAGTGTTAGGAATAAGTCTTCGTGTAGGCTTTAGGGTTAGCGTTAAGTGTTATGGTTAGGGTTAGGTTTAGGGTTCATGGTTAGTGTTATGTTTATGGGTTAGTGTTAGGGTTAGGGATTAGGTTTAGGGTAAGGTTTTAGAGTTCGTGTTCAGCGTTACGGTCGGAGCTTATGTTTACGGTTAGGGGTTAGTGTTAGTGTTAGGGCTGAGATTTAGCTTTTAGTTTAAGGGCACAGGACCTGTTTTATTTACGGTGAGAAGGGTGCTGTCGGAGTCTCCACGAAAGCACAAAATCGTTCCCTGATCCTTGGGAAAGGACCTACATGCAGGACTCAGGTGGAGCCTCATCTCACGCATAGTATAGCTGTATTGTAGGCTTGCTTCACTCTGAGAATGGAAGTAGTGTGAGAATCAGGGTTAGGGTTTGGGTTAGGGGTTTGGAGTTTGGGATTATGGTTCGAGTCAGGGTTAGGTCCTAGGGATTAGGAGTTAGGGTTAGTGTTAGGGATAGGGGTTAGTTGTTGGGTTTGGGTTAGGGTGCTAGGGTTAGGTTTAGGGTTGGGGTTAATATTAGGGTTAGCGTTTAGGGTTAAAGGATAGGATTATGGTTAAGGGTTTGGCTTAGGGTTAGGGTTAAGGGTTAGTGTTAAGGTTTAGGGTTAAGTTCAGGGTTACGTGTTAGGGTGAGGGTTAACAGTTAGGGTTATGGTTAGGGTCTTAGGGGTAGGGTTAGGGTTAGAGTTAGGGGTTAGGATTAAGGGTGAAGTGTTAGGGTTATTTTTAGGCATAGTTTTAAAGTTAGGGGCTAGGGTAATGTTTGGTTTGATGGTAGGTTTAAGGTTAGGGTTAGCAGTTTAGAATTCGCATTAGGGATTAGGTGTTATGGTTATGGCTTGGAGTTAGGGTTAGAATTCAGAGATAGGAGTTGTTCTCAGGGTAAGTGTTATGCATTAACGTTATGATAAGGGGTTAAATTTAGGGTTATGGTGAGATTTACATTTTAAGGTGAGCAATGGGATCAGGGTCAGGTGTTATGTTCAGGGTTATGGTTAGGGGTGAGGGGTAGGGTTTATGCTTACGACTCGGGCCCTGTCTGCACTAGGCAGGGGGGGAGGGGTTTGGGGTTGCGATTGTCGTCGGGAACCCACTCTAGTGTATGCTGAGTATGGGCACTGGGGTTTCCGGCAGGACACAGTGGTAGAGCCTCCTTTTATTCATGGCATGGGAGGATTGTAGGCTTTCTAACGCTGAGAAAGCAAGAAGTCTGATAATTAGATTTAGGGTTAGGATTATAGTTAGGGTTAGGAATGAGGTTAGTGCTAGGGTGAGGGATTAGGGCTAGGGATTATGGGTAGAGTAAAGGTTAAATGTTAGAGTTAGGTTTAACGGTTACAGTTAGGTTTAGGGTTACGTTTTAGGGTGAGGGTTATGGTTAGGGGTTAGGGTTTGGTACAGGGTTAGGGTTAAGTGTTAGGTTTAGGGTTAAAGATTAGAATTCGGATTAGGGTTGACGGTTAGTGTGAGTGTTAACGGTTAGGTTTGTGTTTAAGGGTTAGGGTTAGGGTTTAGGGCTAGTGTTAAACGTTCGTGTTAGATTTAGGGTTAGAGTAAAGTGTTATGGTTAGGGTTATGGGTTAGCATTAGGGTTAAAGGTTAAGGGTTAGGTTTATTTTCAGGCACAGGGTTAGGATTAGGTGTTAGGGTTAGTGTTACCGTTAAGGTTTTTTGTAGGCTTAAGGTTAGGTTTAGCAGTTTAGAATTAGGGTTAGGGATTAGGTGTTATGGTTATGGTAAGGAGTTAGGGTTAGAATTATGGCATAGGGGTTGGTCTCAGGGTCAGTTTTATGCTTAAAGTTAGGGTAAGCGGTTAAAGTTAGTGTTACGGTGAGCTTTACGTGTTAAGGTGAGCAATAGGATCAGGGTTAGGTTTTATGTTCAGGGTTAGGGTTATGGGTGAGGGGTAGAGTTTATACTTAGGGTTAGGGTTAGGGTTAGGGTTTAGGCTTAAGGATCAAGGGTTAGGGTTAGGGTTAGTGTTAGGGCTGTTGGTAGGGTTAAATTTAGGGTTAGCAGCTTACAATTAGGTATTAGGTTTTACAGTTATGAATAAGAGTTAGGGTTAGAATTATGGGATAGGTGTTGTCCTCAGGGTAAGTATTATTCATTAACGTTAGGATAAGGGGTTAGGGTTAGGGTTATGGTGAGTTTTACATGTTAAGGTGAGCAATAGGATCAGGGTCAGATGTTATGATCAGGGTTATGGTTATGGGTTAGGGGCAGTGTTTATGCTTAGGGCACAGGCCCTGTCTTCACTAGGTGGGGGGGCTCGGAGGCTGGGATTGTCACCAGGAACCCACTCTATCGTATGCTGGGTATGGGCCTCTGGGTTTCATGCAGGGCACAGTGGCAGAGCCTCCTTTCATGCATGGCATGGGAGGATTGTAGGCTTTCTAAACTCTGAGAAAGCAAGAAGTCTGAGAATTAGATTTAGGGTTAGGATTACGGTTAGGGTTAGGGATGAAGTTTAGTGTTAGGGAGAGGGCTTAGTGTTAGGGATTAGGGTTTGGTACAGGGTTAGGGTTAAGTGTTCGGCTTAGGGGTAAAGATTAGGATTAGTGTTAGGTTTAAGGGTTAGCTGAGGGTTAACGGTTAGGGTTAAGGTGAAGGGTTAGGGTTAGGGTTTAGGGTTAGGATTAGGGGTTCGTGTTAGGTTTAGGGTTACACTTAAGTGTTAGGGTTTAGGTTCAGGTTTAGGGTTCATGGTTAAGGTTATGTTTAGGGGTTAGGTTTAGGGGTTAGGTTTGGTGTAAGGGTATAGTGTTAGTGAAGGGAGTTTGGGTCAGGGTTTCTGTTTAGGGTAGGGGTTAGTGTTAGGACTTAGATTTAGCGATTAGTTTAAGGTCAGAGGACCTGTTTAATCTATGGTGAGAAGGGTGTGGAATCGGTCGCTGAGACACCACAGCATTGTACCCTGGGCCTTGGGCTCAGACGTACATGCAGGAATCAGGGGGAGCCTGTTCTCATGCATGGCATGGTTGTATTGTAGGCTTGGTTAACTCTTAGAATGGAAGAAGTGTGAGAATTAGGGTTATGGTTAGGGTTAGGGATTTGGGTTTAGGAGAGAGTGTTCAAATGAGGGTTAGGGGTTAGGGTTAGTGTTAGGGTTAGGGGTTGGGGTGAGGGTTGGGTTAGGGGCTAGGGTTAGGTTTAGGGTTGGGGTTAGTGTTACCGTTCGAGTTAGGGATTAGAGTTAGGGTTAAGGGATAGGATTAGGGTTAAGAGTTTGGCTTAGGGTTCAGGTTAAGGGTTAGGGTTATGGTTAAAGATTAGTGTTAGTTTAAACAGTTACAGTTAGGTTTAGGGTTAAATTTTAGGGTGAGGGCTTTTTAAACTCTGAGAGAGGAAGACGTCTGAGATTAAGATTTAGGGATAGGATTATGGTTAGGATTAGGGATGACGATTAGTGTTAGGGTGAGGGCTTAGGGTTAAGGGTTAGGGATAGAGTTAGGGTTAAGGTTAGTGTTAGTTTTAACGGTTAAAGTTAGGTTTAGGGTTAAGGTTTATTGTCAGGGTTAAGGTCAGGGGTTAGGGTTTCGTACAGGGTAAGAGTTAAGTGTTAGGTTTAGGGTTAAAGATTAGCATTATGGTTAGTGTTAAAGGTTAGTGTGAGGGTAAAAGTTTAGGGTTAAGTTTAAGGGCTAGGGTTAGGGGTTAGTGTTAGGGTTAAGGGGTCTTGTTAGGTTTAGGGTTACAGTTAAGTGTTATGGTTAGTGTTAGGGGTTACGGTTAGGCTTAGGGTTCATGGTTAGTGTAACATTTAGGGGTTAGGGCTAGGGTTAAATGATAGTGTTAGAGTTAAGGCTTAGGCTTTGGGTAAAGGTTTAGGGATAGGTTTACGGGTTAGGGTTAGTGTCAGGGTTAAATGTTAGGGTGAGAGTTAACAGTTATGGTTAGGGTTATTGGTTAGGGGTTGTGTTTATGCTTAGGGCACGTGCCTTGTCTGCACTAGGCGGAGAGGTTAGGGGGCTAGCATATTCGCCGGGAAATCACTCTATCGTATGCTGGGTATTGGCCCCTGGACACAGTGGCAGGGCCTCCTTTCACACATGGCATGGGAGGATTATAGGCTTTCTAAACTCTGAGAAAGAAAAAGTCTGAGAATTAGATTTAGGGTTAGGATTATGGTTAGAATTAGGGATGAAGTTTAGTGTTAAGGTGATGCCTTAGGGTTAGGGGTTAGGTTTAGGGTCAGAGTTAAAGGTCAGTGTTAGGTTTAACAGTTACAGTTAGGTTTAGCGTTAAGGTTTAGTGTTAGGGTTCAGTTTAGGGGATAGGTTTTGGTACAGGTTAAGGTTTAAGTGTTAAGTTTAGAGTTAAAGATTACAATTAGGGTTAGGTTTAAAGGTAAGTGTGAGGATTAACGGTTAGGGTTAAGCATGAGGGTTAGGGATTAGGTTTAGTGTTAAGGGTTTATGTTAGTTTAGGGTTAGAGTTAAGTGTTATGGTTAGGGTTAGGGGTTAGGGTTAGATATAGGGTGCATGGTTAGGGTTACGTTTAGGGGTTAGGGTTACGGGTTAGGTTTAGGGTGAGTGTTTGGTGTTAGTGTTGGGCATTAGGATAAGGGCTTAGGTTTAGGGTTAGCGTTTAGGTTTAGTGTTGGGGCTTAGATTTAGCGGTTAGTTTAAGGGCACAGGACCTGTTTAATCTATGGTGAGAAGGGTGCAGAATTGGTCCCCTTGACACCACACCATCGTACCTGGGCCTTGGGCCCAGACCTACATGCAGGACTCAGGCGGAGCCTCTTCTCACTCATGGCATGGCTCTATTGTAGGCTTGGTGAACTCTGAAAATGGAGGAAGTGTGAAAATTAGGGTTATGGTTATGGTTAATTGTTTGGGGTTAGGGGTTAGGGTTCGAGTGTGGTTCAGGGGTTAGAAATTAGGAGTTAGTGTTAGTGTTAGGGTTAGGGGTTAGGGGTTAGTGTTGGTTTAGGGGCTAGGGTTAGATTCAGAGTTAGGGTTAGTGTTAGGGTTAGGGTTAGGGATTATGGTTAGGGTTAGGAATTAGGGTTAGGGTTAGGCTTAAGGGATAGGATTAGGGTAAAGGGTTAAGGCTTAGGGTTAGCATTAGGGATTAGGGTTAGGGTTAAATGTTAGGGTTTTGGTCTGATTTAAGGGTTAGGGTGAGCGTTAACAGTTAGGGTTAAGGTTAATTGTTAGGATTGGGGGTTAGGCTTAAGGATTCGTATTAGGGTTAGGGTATAAGGGTGAGACTTAAGTCTTATGGTTAGGGACAGGGCTTTTGGTTAGGGATAAGGGTTAGGAGTTAGGGTTACTTTTAGGCATAGGGTAGGATTAGGGGTGAGGGTTAGGGTTAGGGTTAGTGTTAGGGTTGTTGGTAGTGTTAAGGTTAGGGTTAGCAGTTTAGAATTAGGGTTAGGGATTAGGTTTTATGGTTATGGCTAAGATTTAGGGTTAGAATTATGGGATAGGCGTTGTTCTCAGTGTAAGTGTTATGCATTAACTTTAGGAGATGCGGTTAAAGTTAGGGTTACAGTGTGGTCTACATGATAAGGTGAGCAGTAGGATCAGGGTTAGGTGTTACGTTCAAGGTTAGGGTTATATGTTAGGCGTACTTTTTATGCTTAGGGCACGGGCCCTGTCTGCACTAGGCGGGAGGATTAGGGGTCTAGGATTGTGGCCGAGAACTTTCTCTATCGTACACTGGGTATGGGTCCCTGGGTTTCATGCAGGACACAGTGGCAGAGCCTCTTTTCACGCATGGCATGGGAGGATTGTAGGCTTTCTAAACTCTGAGAAAGCAAGAAGTCTGAGAATTAGATTTAGGGATAGGATTATGGTTAGTGTTAAGGATAAAGTTTAGCATTAGGGTGAGGGCTTAGGGTTAGGGGTTAGAGTTACGGTCAGGGTTAAAGGTTAGTGTTAGGTTTAATGGTTACAGTTAGCTTTAGGGTCAAGTGTTAGGGTTAAGGTTAAGGTTAGGGGTTAGGTTTTGGTACAGGGTAAGGGTTAACTGTTAGGTTTAGGGTTAAAGATTACGATTAGGGTTAGGTTTAAGGGTTAGTGTGAGAGTTAACGGTTAGGGTTAAGGTTAAGTGTTAGGGTTAGTGGTTAAGTTTAGGTTTAAGTGTTCGTGTTAGGTTTAGGGTTAGAGTTAAGTGTTATGGTTAGGGTTTGGGGTTAGGGTTAGGTTTAGGGTTCATCGTTAGGGTTACGTTTAGGCATTAGGGTTATGGGTAAGGATTAGGGTAAGGGTTTAATGTTAGTGTTGGGCGTTAGGGTCAGGGCTTAAGTTTAGGGTTAAGGGTTAGTGTTAGAGTTAGCGTTAGGGCTTAGATTTAGAGGTTATTTTAAAGGCACAGGACCTGTGTAATCTATGGTGAGAAGTGTGCAGAATGGGTCATCGCCACACCACACCATCGTACCCTAGGCCTTGGGCCCAGACCTACATGCAGGTCTCAGGCAGAGCCTCTTCTCACGCATGGCATGGTTTTATTGTAGGCTTGGCTAACTCTGAGAATGGAGGAAGTGTGAGAATTATGGTTATGATTAGGGTTAGGTGTTTGGGGTTAGGGGTTAGTGTTCGCGTGAGGGTTAGGTGTTAGGGATTAGGGGTTAGGGTTAATGTTAGCATTAGGGGTTAACGGTTAGGGTTGGGTTAGGGACTAGAGATAGATTTAGGGTTGGGGTTAGGGTTAGGGTTAGGGTTAGGGGTTAGGGTTAGGGTTAAGGGATAGGATTAGGGTTAAGGGTTAAGGCTTAGGGTTAGCATTAAGGGATAGGGTTAGGGTTAAGGGTTAGGGTTATGGTCCGAGTTAAGGGTTAGGGTGAGGGTTAACAGTTAGGGTTAGGGTTATAAGTTAGGGATAGTGTTAGGTTTAAGGTCTAGGGTTAGGGTTAGAGGTAGCTTTACTGCTAAGATTAGGTCTCGGCATTAAGGTAAGGGTTGGTGTTAGGGTTAAGGGTTAGGGTTAGGTTTAATTGTTAGGATTAGGATCAGAATTAAGGGTTAGGCTTAGGGTTAGGGGATAGGGTTAGGGTTTAGGGTAAACTTTTAAGGTTATGTTTAGGGATAAGGTTAGGGTTAGCGTTTAAGGTTAGGGTTAGTATTAGGGTTGTTTGTAGGGTTAAGGTAATGTTTAGTGGTTAGAATTAGGGTTAGGGATTAGGGGTTACTGTTATGGCTAGGAGTTAGGGTTAGAATTAAGTGATAGGGGTTGTTCTTAGCATAAGTGTTATGCATTAATGTTAGGATAAGTGGTTAAAGTTAGGTTTACGGTGAGGTTTATGTGTTAAGGTGAGCAATAGGATCAGGGTTAGAATTATGAGTGAGGGGTAGGGTTTTGCTTAGGGTATGGGCCCTGTCTGCCCTAGGAGTGGGATTGAGGGGGATGCGATTGTCACCAGAAACCCACTCTATCGTATGCAGGGTATGGGCCCATGGGTTTCTTGTAGGACACTCTGGCAGAGCCTGATTTCACGCATGGTAAAGGAGGTTTGTAAGCTTTCAAATCTCTAAGAAAGTAAGAAGTCTGAGAATTAGATTTAAGGTTAGGATTATCGTTATGGTTAGGGATGAAGTTTAATCTTAGGGTGAGGGCTTCGGGTAAGGGGATACGGTTAGTTTTAGGGTTAAAAGTTACTGTTAGGTTTAACAGTTACAGTTAGACTTAGGGTTTAGGTTTAGGGTTAGGGTTAAGCTTAGGGGTTATGGTTTGGTACAGGGTTAGGGTTAAGTGTTAGGGTTAGGGTTAAAGATCATGACAAGGGTTAGAGTTAAGGGTTAGTTTGAGTGTTAACAGTAGGGTTAAGGATAACTTTTAGGGTTAGGGGTTAGGATTAGTGTTAGGGCTGAGATTTAGCGGTTAGTTTAAGGGCACAGGACCTGTTTAATCTATGGTGAGAGTGGTGCGCAGGGTCGCTGCGACACAACACCACCGTACGCTGGGCCTTGGGCCAAGACCTACATACAGGACTGAGGTGGAGCCTCTTCTCACGCATGACATGGCTGTATTGTAGGCTTGGTTAACTCTGAGAATGGAAGAAGTGTCAGAAATCGGGTTAGGGCTGGCTGTAGGTGTTTTTAACCCCTAACCCTAACACTAACCCCCTAATCCTAACCCTAACACTAACCCCAAGGTTAAATCTAACCTTAACCCCTACGACAACCCTAACCCTAACCCTAACCCCTCTCACTGTAGAATAAACAGGTCCTGTGCCCTTAAACTAACCACTAAATCTAAGCCCTAACATCAACCCTAACCTCTGACCCTAAACCTAAGCCCTGAGCCTAAAGCCCAACACTAACTCTAAACTCTTACCCTAAAGCTAATCCCTAACCCTAATGCTAACCTCTAAACGTAACCCTAACTGTGAACCCTAACCCTAACCCTAACCTCGAGCGCTAACCATAGCACTTAACTCTAACCCTAAACCTAACATGAACCCTTAATCCTAACACTAACCCTAACCCTAACTCTTAACTTTAACCCTGACTGTTAACCCTCACACTAACCTTTAAACCTAACCTTAATCGTAATCTTTAACCCTAAACCTAATATTTAACCCTAATCCTGTACCAAACCCTAAACCCTAACCTTAAACCTAACCATAAACCTTAACCCTGAACCTAACTGTAACGGTTAAAACTAAGAGTAACCTGTAACGCTACCCGTAACCCCTAACTCTAAGCCTTCACCCTAATACTAACCTTGATCCTTAACCCGAACCCTAACCCTAACCCTAAATCTAATTCTCAGTCTTCTTGCTTTCTTAGAGTTTAGAAAGCCTACAATCCTCCCATGCCATGCGTGAAAGGAGGCTCTTCCACTGTGTCCTGAATGAACCGCTGGGGCCCATAACCAGAGTACGATAGAGTGGGTTCCTGGTGACAATCCCAGCCCCCTAACCCCCCCCCCCCCGCCTAATGCAGACAAGGCCCGTGCCCTAAGCATAAACTCTACACCTCACCCAAAACTCTAACCCTGAAAATAACATTTAACCCTGATTCTATTGCTCACCTTAGAATGTAAACCTCACCGTAACCTGAACTTTAACCTCTTATCCTAACGTTAATGCATAACACTTACCCTGAGATTAACCCCTATCCCATAATTCTAACCCTATCTCCTAGTCATAACTGTGACAACTAATCCCTAACCCTAATTCTAAACCACTAACACTAACTGTTACCCTACGTAGTTACTGTTACGGTAACCTACTGTTACCCTAACACTGAACCTAACCCTTACTCCTAACGCCAAAGCTATGGCTAAAAATAATGCTAACCCTTGACCCTTTACCCTAACTCCTAACCCTAACCCTAATCCTAACCACTAAACCCAACCTTAGCTCTTAACCCTAACCCTAAACCTTACCCTGACGCCTAGACCTAACACTAACACTAAACTAACACCTAACCCTAATCATAACCCCTAAAGCTAACCCTAACCCTGAACCCTAAACCTAACTCTAACACTTAATACTAACTATATCCCTAACCCCTAACCCCAACCCTAACCCTAACCGTTAACCCTCACCCTAACCCTTAAACCGGACCCTAACACTAAATCTTAACCCTAAAGCTACGCCCAACCCTTAACCATAATCCTATCCCTTAACCCTAAACCTAACCCCTAACCCTAAACCTAACACTAACCCCAATCCTAATTCTAACCATAGCCCTTAATACATCACTACGCCTAACCCCTAACCCTAACCCTAACCCCTAATGCTAACCCTAACACTGAACCCTAAACCTAACCCTATCCCTAACCCTTAAACATAACTCTATCCCTAACCAATAATCCTAAGCCTAATCTTTAACCCTCACCCTAGAGCTTAACTCAAACCGTAACCCTAAGCCTAAACCCCAACCCTAACACTTAACACAAACCCTAAGCCTAAACACTTAACGCCAATCCTATCCTTTAACCCTAACACTAAACCTGATGCCTAATCCTAACCCTAACACTAACCCCAACCATAAATCTAACCCTAGCCCCTAACGCAAAACTAACCCCTAACCCTAACACTAACCCTAAATCCTAGTCCCTAACCACTAAACCTCACTTGAACCCTAACCCCTAACACCAAACCCTTAACCCTAACCATAACCCTATTTCTCACACTACTTCCATTCTCAGAGTTAAGCAAGCCTAAAATACAACCATGCAATGCGTGAGTAGAGTTTCCGCATGAGTCCTGCAAGTAGGTCTGGGCCAAAGGCCCAGGATCCGATGGTGTAGTGTCGCATGGAAACATTCTGCACCCTTCTCACCATAGATTACACAGGTCCTGTACCCTTAAACTAACCGCCAAATCAAAGCCCAAACACTGACCCTAACCCCTAACCCTACCTAAGCCCTGACCCTAATGCCCAACACTAACACTAAACGCTTACCCTAAACCTAACCCCTAAATGTAACCTTAACCATGAACCCTAAACCTAACCCAAACCCCTAACCCTAACCATAACACTTAACTCTAACCCTAAACCTAACATGAACACTTAACCCTAACCCTAACCCATAAACCTAACACTTAACCTTAACCCTAACCGTTAACCCTCACACTAAACCTTAACCCTAACCCTAATCCTAATCTTTGAGCCTAAACCTAGCACTTAACCCTTACCCTGTACCAAAACCTAACCCCTAATCTTAACCCTAAGCTTAAACCTTAAAGCTTAACCCTAAACCTAACTGTAACTGTTAAACCTAACACTAACCTTTAACCCTGACCCTAACTGAAACCCCTAACCCTAAGCCCTCACCATAACAGTAACCTATATTGCTAACCCTAACCCTAATCCTAGCCCTAAATTTAATTCTCAGACTTCTTGCTTTCTCAGAGTTTACAAAGCCTACAATCCTCCCATGCCATGTGTAGAAGGAGGCTTGGCCACTGTGTCCGGCATGAAACCAAGGGGCCCATACCCAGTGTATGATAGAGTGGCTTCCGGCATCTATCCCAGCCCTCTAAGCCCCCTCCTAGAGCAGAGAGGGCTCGTGATATAAGCATAAACACTACCCCTCACCCATAACCCTAACCCTGAACATCACAGCTCACCCTGATACTATTGCTCACCTTAACACATCAACCTCACCATAACTCTAACTTGAACCTGTTATCCCAACGTTAATGCATAAGACTTACCCTAAGAACAACCCCTATCCCTTAATTCTAACCCTAACTCCTAGCCACAATTGTAACACCTAATCCCTAAGGCTAATTCAAAACTGCTAAACATTACCTTATCCCTACAAACTAACCCTAACCCTAACCGCTAACCCTAACCGTACACCTAAAAATAACCGTAACACTTGACACTTAACCCTAACCCTTAACCCTGATCCTAATCCTAACAATTAAACCTAACCCTAACTCTTAAGCCTAACACTAACACGTACCCTAATGCCTAGACCTAACCCTAAGAGTAAACGTAACCCCTAACCCTAACCCTAATCCCTAATGCTAACCCTAACACTGAACCCTAATCCTAAGCCTTAAACCTAACTCTATCCTTAACCCATAACCCTAGCCCTAACCGTTAACCCCACACTAACCCTTAACTCGAACTGTAACCCTAACCCTTAAAACTAAACCTAACACTTAACGCTAACCCTAAGCCTTAACGCTTAACCCTTATCCTATCCCTTAACCCTAACTCTAACCCATAACGCTAACCCTAACCCCACTCTAAATCTAACCCTAGCCCCTAACCCAACCCTAACCCCTAAGCCCTAACCCTATCACTAAACCCAACACCTACTCCCTAACCCCTAATCCTCACTCGAAGCTTAAGCCCTAACCCTAAGCCCTCTCCCTGACTAATCTTCATCCCTAACCCTAACCATAATCCTAACCCTAAATCTAATTCTCAGACTTCTTGCTATCTCAGAGTTTTAAAAGCCTACAATTCTCCAAAGCCATGCGTGAAAGCTGGCTCTGCCACAGTGTCCTGCATGAAACCCAGGAGCCCATACTCTGTGCACAATAGAGTGGGTTCCCGGGGACAATCACAGCCCCCTAACTCCCCCTGCTAGTGCTGACAGGGCCCATGCCCTAAGCAAAAACCCTGCACCTCACCCATAACCCTAACCCTGAACATAACACCTAACCCTGATGTTATTGTTCACCTTAACACGTAAACCTCACTGTAACCCTAACTTTAACCCCTATCCTAATGTTATTGCATAACACTTACCCTAAGAACAAACCCTATCCCTTAATTCTAAGCCTAACTCCTAGCATAACCGTAACACTTAATCCCTAACCTTAATTCTGAACTGCTAAACATTACCTTCACCCTACAAACAACCCTAACACTAACCCTAACTCTAACCGCTAACCCTAACCCTAACCATTACCCTGATCATAATCCTAACAATTAAACCTAACCCTAATTCTTAACCCTAACACGAACCATTACCATAATGCCTAGACCTAACCCTAACTGTAACCCTAACCCCTAACCCTAACCCTAACCGCTAATGCTAACCCTAACCCCGAACCCTAAACCTAACCCTAACCCTATCCCTTAAACCTATTACTATCCCTAAACCATTACCCTAATCGCAACTGTTAACCCTCACTCTCACCCTTAACTTGGACCGAAACCCTAACCCTTAACCCTAACCTTAACCCTTACTGCTAATCTTAAGCCTTCACCCTTTACCTTAATCCTATCTTGTAAGCCTAACCCTAACGCTGACCCCTAACCCACCTGAACATTAACCCTAAACCTAAATCTAACGCTAGCCCCTTACAAAAACCTAACACCTAACCCCTGACACACTAATCCTAACTTCTAATTCCTAACCACTAAACTTCACTCAAACCCAAACCTCTAACCCCAAACACATAACCCTAACCATAACCCTAATTCTCACACTTCCTTCGTTCTCAGAGTTGACCAAGCCTACAATAGAGCCATGCCACGAGTGAGAAGAGGCTCTGCCTGAGTCCTGCATGTAGGTCTGGGCCCAAGGCCCAAGTACGATGGTGTGGTGTTGAGGCGACCCAGTCTGCACCCTTCCCACCATAGATTAAACAGAGCATGTGCCCTTAAACTACCACTAAATCTAAGCCCTAACACTAAACCTAAATCCTAACCCTAAACCTCGGCCCTTATCCTAACGCCCAACGGTAACACTAAACACTCGCCCTAAACTTAACCCGTAACCCGAACCCCTAAATGTAACCCTAACCATGAACCCTAAACCTAACCCTAACCTCTAGCCATAACCATAACACTTAACTCTAAACCTAAATGTTACACGAAGCCTTATTCCTAACCCTAAGCCCAACCCTAACCCTTAATCTTGAACCTTACCATTAACCCTCACACTAACCCTTAACCCTAACCCTAATCCTAATCTTTAACCATAAAGCTAACACTGAAGCCTAACCCTGTGCCAAACGATAAAACCAAACCTTAACCCTAACCCTGAAACTTAACCATAAACGTAACTGTAACTGTTAAAAATAACACAAACCTTAAACCCTAACCCCTAACCCTAAGAGCCCACCCTAACACTAATCTTCCTCGCTAAACATTACCATAATCCTACCCCTAAATCTAATTGTCAGACTTCTTGCTTTCTCAGAGTTTAGAAAGCCTAAAATCCTCCCATGCCATGAGTAAAAGGGGGCTCTACCACTGTGTCCTGCATGAAACCCAGGAGCCCATATCCAGCGTACGATAGAGTGGGTTCCCGGGGACAATCCCATCCCCCTAACCCCAGCCCCCCGCCCAGTGCAGACAGGGCCTGTACGCTAAGTATAAACACTACCCCTAACAGATAACCCTCACCCTGAATATAACACCTGACCCTGATCCTATTGCTCACCTTAAAACATAAACCTCCCCGTAACCCTAACTTATCCCCTTATCTTAACCTTAATGCATAACACCCTGAGAAGAAGCCCCATCCCATAATTCTAATCCTAATCCCCAGCCATAACCATAAGACCTCATCCCTAATTCTAAAATGCCAACCCTAAACTTCACCCTACAAACAACCCTAACCCTAACCCTAACCTCTAACCCTAAGCCCTCACCCTATCACTAATCTTCATCCCTAAACCGTACCGTAATCCTAACCCGAAATCTAATTCTCAGACTTCTTGCTTTCTCAGAGTTTTGAAAGCCTACAATCCTACTAAGCCATGCATGAAAGCCCGCTCTGCCACAGTGTCCTGCAAGAAACCCAGAGGCCCATACACAGCGTAAGATAGAGTGGGTTCCCAGCGACCACAACCGACCCCTAACTTCGATTCCTAGGGCATACAGGGCCCATGCCCTAAGCATAAACACTACCCCTCACCCATAACCCTAACCCAGAACATAACACCTAACCCTGATCCTACTGCTCACCTTAACACGTAAACCTCACCGTAACCCTAATTTTAACCCCATATCGTAACGTTAATGCATGACACCCTGAGAACAAGCCCTATACTGTAATTCTAACCCTAACTCCTAGCCATAACCATAACACCTAATCTCTAATTCTGAAACACCAACCCTAACCTTAACCCTACCAACAACACTAACACTAACCCTAACCACTTACCCTAACCCTACGCCTAAAAATAACCGTAACCGTTGATCCTTAGTCATAACCCCTAACCTTAATCCTAACCCTTAACCCTAATCCCAATCCTAACCATTAAACATAACCCCAACTCTTAACCCTAACTCTAACCTTTACCTTAATGCCTAGAGTTCTAACCCCAACACTGACCTACAGTTAGAAGTAACACAAACCCATAATGCTAACCTTAAACCTGAACAATAAACCTAATCCTTAACCATAACACCCTAACCCTAACCCTAACCCTTAACCCTGACCCTAACCCTAAACCTTAACCCTAACCCTGAACCCTAACCCTAAGCCTACCCTTAACCCTAACCCTATCCATTAACCCTAACCACTAACGATAACACTAACCCCAACCCTAAACCTACCCCTGGCCCCCTAACCCAGAATTAACACCGAACCCATAACACTAACTCTACCCCTAACCACTAGCACCTAACCATGACTCGAAACCTAACCCCTAACTCGAAACCCCTAACCCCAACCCTAACCTTAATTCTCACACTACTTCCATTCCCGAGTGAAGCAAGACTACAATACAGCAATGCCATGTGTGAGATGAGGCTCCGCCTGAGTCCTGCATGTAGGTCTTGTCCGAGGGCCCAGGGAATGATGTTGTGCATTCGTGGTGACTCCGACCACACCCCTCTCACCGTAGATTAACCAGGTCCTGTGCCCTTAAACTGACCGCTAAATCTAAGCCCTACCACCAACCCTAACCCCTGACCCTGAACTTAAGCCCCGAGCCTAAAGCCCAACACTAACTCTAAACACTTACCCTAAACCTAATCCCTAACCCTAATGCTAACCCCTAAACGTAACCCTAACCGTGAACAGTAAACCTAACCCTAACCTCTAACACAAACCCTAACACATAACTCTAACCCTAAAACTAACCCTAACCCTTAACCCTAAACCTAAACCCTAACCCTAACCCTTAACCTTAATCTTAACCGTTAACTCTCATGCTAACCTTTAATCCTAACTCTAATCCTAATCTTCAAACCTAAACCTAACACAACCCTAACCCTGTACCAAAACCTAACCCCTTATCTTAACCCTATCCGCAAACCTCAACCCCAAAACGAACTGTAACCGTTAAACCTAACAGTAACCTTAAACCGTAACCCTAATCTGTAACCCTATCCCCTCACCATAACACTACACTTCATCCTGAACCCTAACCATAATCCTAACCCTAAATCTAATTCTCAGACTTCTTGCTTTCTTAGAGTTTAGAAAGCCTGCAATCCTCCCATGCCATGTGTGAAAGGAGGCTCTACCACCGTGTCCTGCATGAAACCCACGGGCCCATACCCAGAGTCCGATACAGTGGGTTCCCGGTGACAATCCCAGCCCCCTAACCTCCCCCCAGCTTAATGCCGACAGGGCCCGTGCGCTAAGCATAAATGATACCTTTAACAGATAACCCTAACCCTGAACATGGCACCTAACCCTGTTCCTATTTCTCCCCTTAACACGTAAACCTCACCGTGAGCCTAACTTTAACCTCTTAACGTAACGTTAATGCATAACCCATTCCCTGAGAACATCCCCTATCCCATAATTCTAACCCTATCTCCTAGTCATAACTGTAACACCTAATCCCTAACCCTAATTCTCCACCGCTAAGCCTAACCGTAACGCTGCCTACAACCCTAACACTGACAGGAACCCTTAGTTCTAACCCCAACGCTATGCCTAACAAAAGCCCTAACCCTTCACCCTTCACCCTAACCCCTAAGCATTACCCTAAGCTTTAACCGTAATCCTAATCCTAACCATTAAACCTAACCCTAGCTCTTAAAGCTAACCCTAAACCTTACCCTCACGACTAGACCTAACCCTGACACTAACCTAACACCTAACCCTAACCATAACCCCTAAAGCTAACCCTAACCCTGAACCCTAAACCTAACCCTAACACTGAACCTTCACTATATCCCTAACCCCTAAGCCTAATCCTAACTGTTAATCCTCACCCTAACACTTAAACTGGACCATAACACTAAACATTAACCCTAACACTAAACTTGAACCCTAACCATAAGCCCAACACTTAACCCTAATCCTATCCCCTCACCCTAAGCCCTAACCCTAAACCTAACCCTAACCCCAACCCTAACCCTTAATCTTGACCCTTACCATTAACCCTCACACTATCCCTAATCCTAATCTTTAACCATAAAGCTAACACTGAAGCCTAACCCTGTGCCAAACGCTAAACCCAAACCTTAACCCTAACCCTGAAACTTAACCATAAACCTAACTGTAACTGTTACACCTAACACTAACCTCTAACCCTAACCCCTAACCCTAAGACCCCACCTTAACACTAACCCTAACCCTAAACATTATCATAATCCTACCCCTAAATCTAATTCTCGGACTTCTTGCTTTCTTAGAGTTTAGAAAGCCTAAAATCCTCCCATGCCATGAGTAAAAGGGGGCTCTGCAGCTCTCTCTTGCATGAAACCAGGAGCCCATACCTAGCGTATGATAGAGTGGGTTCCCGGGGACAATCCCATCCCCCTAACCCCAGCCCCCCGCCCAGTGCAGACAGGGCCTGTACGCTAAATATAAACACTACCCCTAACAGATAACCCTCACCCTGAACATAGCACCTGACCCTGATCCTATTGCTCACCTTAAAACATAAACCTCCCCGTAACCCTAACTTATCCCCTTATCTTAACCTTAATGCATAACACCCTGAGAAGAAGCCCTATCCCATAATTCTAATCCTAACCCCTAGCCATAACCGTAACACCTCATCTCTAATTCTAAAATGCCAACCCTAACCTTCACCCTGCCAACAACCCTAACCCTAACCCTAACCCCTAACCCTAAGCCCTCACCCTATCACTAATCTTCATCCCTAAACCGTACCGTAATCCTAACCCTAAATCTAATTCTCAGACTTGCTTTCGCAGAGTTTTGAAAGCCTACAATCCTACTAAGCCATGCATGAAAGCCCGCTCTGCCACAGTGTCCTGCATGAAACCCAGAGGCCCATACACTGCGTACGATAGAGTGGGCTCCCAGCGACCATCACAGACCCCTAACTTCGCCTCCTAGTGCATACAGGGCCCGTGCCCTAAGCATAAACCCTACCCCACACCCATAACCCTAACCCAGAACATAACACCTAACCCTGATCCTACTGCTCACCTTAACACGTAAACCTCACCCTAACCCTAACTTAACCCCTTATCTTAACGATAATGCATGACACCCTGAGAACAAGCCCTATACCGTAATTCTAACCCTAACTCCTAGCCATAACCATAACACCTAATCCCTAATTCTGAAACGCCAACCCTAACCTTAACCCTACCAACAACACTAACACTAACCCTAAAACCCTTACCCTAACCCTACGCCTAAAAATAACCCTAACCATTGATCCTTAGTCATAACCCCTAAAGCTTAACCCTAACCCTTAACGCTAATCCCAATCCTAACCATTAAACATAACCCTACTTAACCCTAACCCTAACCTATACGCTAATGCCTAGAGATCTAACCCCAACACTGACCTACAGTTAACACTAACCCTAACCCCTAATCCTAACCTTAAACCTGAACCATAAACCTAACCCTTAACCCTAAACCTATTCCTAACCCCCTAACCCTAACCCTAACTGTTAAGCCTCACCCTAACCCTTAACCCTGACTCTAACCCTAAACCTTAACCCTAACCCTGAACCCTAACCCTAAGCCTAACCCTTAACCCTAACCCTATCCCTTAACCCTAACCCCTAACCCTAACGCTAACCCCAACCCTAAACCTAACCCTGGCCCCCAACCCAGACTTAACACCTAACCCCTAACACTAACTCTAAACCTAACCACTAATCCCTAGCACCTGACCCTGACTCGAAACCTAACCCCTAACTCGAAACCCCTAACCCCAAACCTAACCCTAATTCTCACACTACTTCCATTCCCAGAGTGAAGCAAGCCTACAATACAGCCATGCCATGTGTGAGATGAGGCTCTGCCTGAGTCCTGCATGTAGGTTTTGTCCCAAGGCCCAGGGAATGATGTTGTGCTTTTGTGGTGACTCCGACCACACCCCTCTCACCGTAGATTAACCAGGTCCTGTGCCCTTAAACTGACCGCTAAATCTAAGCCCTACCACCAACCCTAACCGCTGACCCTGAACCTAAGCCCCGAGCCTAAAGCCCAACACTAACTCTAAACACTTACCCTAAACCTAATCCCTAACCCTAATGCTAACCCCTAAACGTAACTCTAACCACGAACAGTAAACCTAACCCTAACCTCTAACACAAACCCTAACACATAACTCTAACCCTAAAACTAACCCTAACCCTTAACCCTAAACCTAAACCCTAACCCTAACCCTTAACCTTAATCTTAACCGTTAACTCTCATGCTAACCTTTAATCCTAACCCTAATCCTAATCTTCAACCCTAAACCGAACACAACCCTAACCCTGTACCAAACCCTGACCCCTCATCTTAACCCTATCCGCAAACCTCAACCCCAAAACGAACTGTAACCGTTAAACCTAACAGTAACCTTAAACCGTAACCCTAATCTGTAACCCTATCCCCTCACCATAACACTACACTTCATCCTGAACCCTAACCATAATCCTAACCCTAAATCTAATTCTCAGACTTCTTGCTTTCTTAGAGTTTAGAAAGCCTGCAATCCTCCCGTGCCATGTGTGAAAGGAGGCTCTACCACTGTGTCCTGCATGAAATCCACGGGCGCATACCCAGAGTCCGATACAGTGGGTTCCCGGTGACAATCCCAGCCCCCTAACCTCCCCCCAGCCTAATGCCGACAGGGCCCGTGCGCTAAGCATAAATGATACCTTTAACAGATAACCCTAACCCTGAACATGGCACCTAACCCTGTTCCTATTTCTCCCCTTAACACGTAAACCTCACCGTGAGCCTAACTTTAACCTCTTAACGTAACGTTAATGCATAACCCATTCCCTGAGAACATCCCCTATCCCATAATTCTAACCCTATCTCCTAGTCATAACTGTAACACCTAATCCCTAACCCTAATTCTCCACCGCTAAGCCTAACCGTAACGCTGCCTACAACCCTAACACTGACAGGAACCCTTAGTTCTAACCCCAACGCTATGCCTAACAAAAGCCCTAACCCTTCACCCTTCACCCTAACCCCTGAGCATTACCCTAACCTTTAACCGTAATCCTAATCCTAACCATTAAACCTAACCCTAGCTCTTAAAGCTAACCCTAAACCTTACCCTCACGACTAGACCTAACCCTGACACTAACCTAACAACTAACCCTAACCATAACCCCTAACGCTAACCCTAACCTGAAACCTAAACCTAACCCTAACACTGAAGCTTCACTATATCCCTAACCCCTAAGCCTAATCCTAACTGTTAAACCTCACCCTAACACTTAAACTGGACCATAACACTAAACATTAACCCTAACACTAAACTTTAACCCTAACCATAAGCCCAACACTTAACCCTAATCCTATCCCCTAACCCTAAGCCCTAACCCTAAACCTAACCCTAACCCCAACCCTAACCCTTAATCTTGACCCTTACCATTAACCCTCACACTAACCCTAATCCTAATCTTTAACCATAAAGCTAACACTGAAGCCTAACCCTGTGCCAAACGCTAAACCCAAACCTTAACCCTAACCCTGAAATTTAACCATAAACCTAACTGTAACTGTTACACCTAACACTAACCTCTAACCCTAACCCCTAACCCTAAGACCCCACCTTAACACTAACCCTAACCCTAAACATTATCATAATCCTACCCCTAAATCTAGTTCTCGGACTTCTTGCTTTCTTAGAGTTTAGAAAGCCTAAAATCCTCCCATGCCATGAGTAAAAGGGGGCTCTGCAGCTCTCTCTTGCATGAAACCAGGAGCCCATACCTAGCGTATGATAGAGTGGGTTCCCGGGGACAATCCCATCCCCCTAACCCCAGCCCCCCGCCCAGTGCAGACAGGGCCTGTACGCTAAGTATAAACACTACCCCTAACAGATAACCCTCACCCTGAACATAGCACCTGACCCTGATCCTATTGCTCACCTTAAAACATAAACCTCCCCGTAACCCTAACTTATCCCCTTATCTTAACCTTAATGCATAACACCCTGAGAAGAAGCCCTATCCCATAATTCTAATCCTAACCCCTAGCCATAACCGTAACACCTCATCCCTAATTCTAAAATGCCAACCCTAACCTTCACCCTGCCAACAACCCTAACCCTAACCCTAACCCCTAACCCTAAGCCCTCACCCTATCACTAATCTTCATCCCTAAACCGTACCGTAATCCTAACCCTAAATCTAATTCTCAGACTTGCTTTCGCAGAGTTTTGAAAGCCTACAATCCTACTAAGCCATGCATGAAAGCCCGCTCTGCCACAGTGTCCTGCATGAAACCCAGAGGCCCATACACTGCGTACGATAGAGTGGGCTCCCAGCGACCATCACAGACCCCTAACTTCGCCTCCTAGTGCATACAGGGCCCGTGCCCTAAGCATAAACCCTACCCCACACCCATAACCCTAACCCAGAACATAACACCTAACCCTGATCCTACTGCTCACCTTAACACGTAAACCTCACCCTATCCCTAACTGAAACCCTTATCTTAACGATAATGCATGACACCCTGAGAACAAGCCCTATACCGTAATTCTAACCCTAACTCCTAGCCATAACCATAACACCTAATCTCTAATTCTGAAACGCCAACCCTAACCTTAACCCTACCAACAACACTAACACTAACCCTAAAACCCTTACCCTAACCCTACGCCTAAAAATAACCCTAACCATTGATCCTTAGTCATAACCCCTAAAGCTTAACCCTAACCCTTAACGCTAATCCCAATCCTAACCATTAAACATAACCCTACTTAACCCTAACCCTAACCTATACGCTAATGCCTAGAGATCTAACCCCAACACTGACCTACAGTTAACACTAACCCTAACCCCTAATCCTAACCTTAAACCTGAACCATAAACCTAACCCTTAACCCTAAACCTATTCCTAACCCCCTAACCCTAACCCTAACTGTTAAGCCTCACCCTAACCCTTAACCCTGACTCTAACCCTAAACCTTAACCCTAACCCTGAACCCTAACCCTAAGCCTAACCCTTAACCCTAACCCTATCCCTTAACCCTAACCCCTAACCCTAACGCTAACCCCAACCCTAAACCTAACCCTGGCCCCCAACCCAGACTTAACACCTAACCCCTAACACTAACTCTAAACCTAACCACTAATCCCTAGCACCTGACCCTGACTCGAAACCTAACCCCTAACTCGAAACCCCTAACCCCAACCTAACCCTAATTCTCACACTACTTCCATTCCCAGAGTGAAGCAAGCCTACAATACAGCCATGCCATGTGTGAGATGAGGCTCTGCCTGAGTCCTGCATGTAGGTTTTGTCCCAAGGCCCAGGGAATGATGTTGTGCTTTTGTGGTGACTCCGACCACACCCCTCTCACCGTAGATTAACCAGGTCCTGTGCCCTTAAACTGACCGCTAAATCTAAGCCCTACCACCAACCCTAACCCCTGACCGTGATCCTAAGCCCCGAGCCTAAAGCCCAACACTAACTCTAAACACTTACCCTAAACCTAATCCCTAACCCTAATGCTAACCCCTAAACGTAACTCTAACCACGAACAGTAAACCTAACCCTAACCTCTAACACAAACCCTAACACATAACTCTAACCCTAAAACTAACCCTAACCCTTAACCCTAAACCTAAACCCTAACCCTAACCCTTAACCTTAATCTTAACCGTTAACTCTCATGCTAACCTTTAATCCTAACCCTAATCCTAATCTTCAACCCTAAACCGAACACAACCCTAACCCTGTACCAAACCCTGACCCCTCATCTTAACCCTATCCGCAAACCTCAACCCCAAAACGAACTGTAACCGTTAAACCTAACAGTAACCTTAAACCGTAACCCTAATCTGTAACCCTATCCCCTCACCATAACACTACACTTCATCCTGAACCCTAACCATAATCCTAACCCTAAATCTAATTCTCAGACTTCTTGCTTTCTTAGAGTTTAGAAAGCCTGCAATCCTCCCGTGCCATGTGTGAAAGGAGGCTCTACCACTGTGTCCTGCATGAAATCCACGGGCCCATACCCAGAGTCCGATACAGTGGGTTCCCGGTGACAATCCCAGCCCCCTAACCTCCCCCCAGCCTATTGCCGACAGGGCCCGTGCGCTAAGCATAAATGATACCTTTAACAGATAACCCTAACCCTGAACATGGCACCTAACCCTGTTCCTATTTCTCCCCTTAACACGTAAACCTCACCGTGAGCCTAACTTTAACCTCTTAACGTAACGTTAATGCATAACCCATTCCCTGAGAACATCCCCTATCCCATAATTCTAACCCTATCTCCTAGTCATAACTGTAACACCTAATCCCTAACCCTAATTCTCCACCGCTAAGCCTAACCGTAACGCTGCCTACAACCCTAACACTGACAGGAACCCTTAGTTCTAACCCCAACGCTATGCCTAACAAAAGCCCTAACCCTTCACCCTTCACCCTAACCCCTGAGCATTACCCTAACCTTTAACCGTAATCCTAATCCTAACCATTAAACCTAACCCTAGCTCTTAAAGCTAACCCTAAACCTTACCCTCACGACTAGACCTAACCCTGACACTAACCTAACACCTAACCCTAACCATAACCCCTAAAGCTAACCCTAACCCTGAACCCTAAACCTAACCCTAACACTGAACCTTCACTATATCCCTAACCCCTAAGCCTAATCCTAACTGTTAACCCTCACCCTAACACTTAAACTGGACCATAACACTAAACATTAACCCTAACACTAAACTTTAACCCTAACCATAAGCCCAACACTTAACCCTAATCCTATCCCTTAACCCTAAGCCTAACCCTAAGCCCTAACCCTAAACCTAACCCTAACCCCAACCCTAACCCTTAATCTTGACCCTTACCATTAACCCTCACACTAACCCTAATCCTAATCTTTAACCATAAAGCTAACACTGAAGCCTAACCCTGTGCCAAACGCTAAACCCAAACCTTAACCCTAACCCTGAAACTTAACCATAAACCTAACTGTAACTGTTACACCTAACACTAACCTCTAACCCTAACCCCTAACCCTAAGACCCCACCTTAACACTAACCCTAACCCTAAACATTATCATAATCCTACCCCAAATCTAATTCTCGGACTTCTTGCTTTCTTAGAGTTTAGAAAGCCTAAAATCCTCCCATGCCATGAGTAAAAGGGGGCTCTGCAGCTCTCTCTTGCATGAAACCAGGAGCCCATACCTAGCGTATGATAGAGTGGGTTCCCGGGGACAATCCCATCCCCCTAACCCCAGGCCCCCGCCCAGTGCAGACAGGGCCTATACGCTAAGTATAAACACTACCCCTAACAGATAACCCTCACCCTGAACATAGCACCTGACCCTGATCCTATTGCTCACCTTAAAACATAAACCTCCCCGTAACCCTAACTTATCCCCTTATCTTAACCTTAATGCATAACACCCTGAGAAGAAGCCCTATCCCATAATTCTAATCCTAACCCCTAGCCATAACCGTAACACCTCATCCCTAATTCTAAAATGCCAACCCTAACCTTCACCCTGCCAACAACCCTAACCCTAACCCTAACCCCTAACCCTAAGCCCTCACCCTATCGCTAATCTTCATCCCTAAACCGTACCGTAATCCTAACCCTAAATCTAATTCTCAGACTTGCTTTCTCAGAGTTTTGAAAGCCTACAATCCTACTAAGCCATGCATGAAAGCCCGCTCTGCCGCAGTGTCCTGCATGAAACCCAGAGGCCCATACACTGCGTACGATAGAGTGGGCTCCCAGCGACCATCACAGACCCCTAACTTCGCCTCCTAGTGCATACAGGGCCCGTGCCCTAAGCATAAACCCTACCCCACACCCATAACCCTAACCCAGAACATAACACCTAACCCTGATCCTACTGCTCACCTTAACACGTAAACCTCACCCTAACCCTAACTTAACCCCTTATCTTAACGATAATGCATGACACCCTGAGAACAAGCCCTATACCGTAATTCTAACCCTAACTCCTAGCCATAACCATAACACCTAATCTCTAATTCTGAAACGCCAACCCTAACCTTAACCCTACCAACAACACTAACACTAACCCTAAAACCCTTACCCTAACCCTACGCCTAAAAATAACCCTAACCATTGATCCTTAGTCATAACCCCTAAAGCTTAACCCTAACCCTTAACGCTAATCCCAATCCTAACCATTAAACATAACCCTACTTAACCCTAACCCTAACCTATACGCTAATGCCTAGAGATCTAACCCCAACACTGACCTACAGTTAACACTAACCCTAACCCCTAATCCTAACCTTAAACCTGAACCATAAACCTAACCCTTAACCCTAACCCTATTCCTAACCCCCTAACCCTAACCCTAACTGTTAAGCCTCACCCTAACCCTTAACCCTGACTCTAACCCTAAACCTTAACCCTAACCCTGAACCCTAACCCTAAGCCTAACCCTTAACCCTAACCCTATCCCTTAACCCTAACCCCTAACCCTAACGCTAACCCCAACCCTAAACCTAACCCTGGCCCCCAACCCAGACTTAACACCTAACCCCTAACACTAACTCTAAACCTAACCACTAATCCCTAGCACCTGACCCTGACTCGAAACCTAACCCCTAACTCGAAACCCCTAACCCCAAACCTAACCCTAATTCTCACACTACTTCCATTCCCAGAGTGAAGCAAGCCTACAATACAGCCATGCCATGTGTGAGATGAGGCTCTGCCTGAGTCCTGCATGTAGGTTTTGTCCCAAGGCCCAGGGAATGATGTTGTGCTTTTGTGGTGACTCCGACCACACCCCTCTCACCGTAGATTAACCAGGTCCTGTGCCCTTAAACTGACCGCTAAATCTAAGCCCTACCACCAATCCTAACCTCTGACCCTGAACCTAAGCCCCGAGCCTAAAGCCCAACACTAACTCTAAACCCTTACCCTAAACCTAATCCCTAACCCTAATGCTAACCCCTAAACGTAACCCTAACCGTGAACAGTAAACCTAACCCTAACCTCTAACACAAACCCTAACACATAACTCTAACCCTAAAACTAACCCTAACCCTTAACCCTAAACCTAAACCCTAACCCTAACCCTTAACCTTAATCTTAACCGATAACTCTCATGCTAACCTTTAATCCTAACTCTAATCCTAATCTTCAAACCTAAACCTAACACAACCCTAAACCTGTACCAAAACCTAACCCCTCATCTTAACCCTATCCGCAAACCTCAACCCCAAAACGAACTGTAACCGTTAAACATAACAGTAACCTTAAACCGTAACCCTAATCTGTAACCCTATCCCCTCACCATAACACTACACTTCATCCTGAACCCTAACCATAATCCTAACCCTAAATCTAATTCTCAGACTTCTTGCTTTCTTAGAGTTTAGAAAGCCTGCAATCCTCCCGTGCCATGTGTGAAAGGAGGCTCTACCACTGTGTTCTGCATGAAATCCACGGGCCCATACCCAGAGTCCGATACAGTGGGTTCCCGGTGACAATCCCAGCCCCCTAACCTCCCCCCAGCCTATTGCCGACAGGGCCCGTGCGCTAAGCATAAATGATACCTTTAACAGATAACCCTAACCCTGAACATGGCACCTAACCCTGTTCCTATTTCTCCCCTTAACACGTAAACCTCACCGTGAGCCTAACTTTAACCTCTTAACGTAACGTTAATGCATAACCCATTCCCTGAGAACATCCCCTATCCCATAATTCTAACCCTATCTCCTAGTCATAACTGTAACACCTAATCCCTAACCCTAATTCTCCACCGCTAAGCCTAACCGTAACGCTGCCTACAACCCTAACACTGACAGGAACCCTTAGTTCTAACCCCAACGCTATGCCTAACAAAAGCCCTAACCCTTCACCCTTCACCCTAACCCCTGAGCATTACCCTAACCTTTAACCGTAATCCTAATCCTAACCATTAAACCTAACCCTAGCTCTTAAAGCTAACCCTAAACCTTACCCTCACGACTAGACCTAACCCTGACACTAACCTAACACCTAACCCTAACCATAACCCCTAAAGCTAACCCTAACCCTGAACCCTAAACCTAACCCTAACACTGAACCTTCACTATATCCCTAACCCCTAAGCCTAATCCTAACTGTTAACCCTCACCCTAACACTTAAACTGGACCATAACACTAAACATTAACCCTAACACTAAACTTTAACCCTAACCATAAGCCCAACACTTAACCCTAATCCTATCCCTTAACCCTAAGCCTAACCCTAAGCCCTAACCCTAAACCTAACCCTAACCCCAACCCTAACCCTTAATCTTGACCCTTACCATTAACCCTCACACTAACCCTAATCCTAATCTTTAACCATAAAGCTAACACTGAAGCCTAACCCTGTGCCTAACGCTAAACCCAAACCTTAACCCTAACCCTGAAACATAACCATAAACCTAACTGTAACTGTTACACCTAACACTAACCTCTAACCCTAACCCCTAACCCTAAGACCCCACCTTAACACTAACCCTAACCCTAAACATTATCATAATCCTACCCCAAATCTAATTCTCGGACTTCTTGCTTTCTTAGAGTTTAGAAAGCCTAAAATCCTCCCATGCCATGAGTAAAAGGGGGCTCTGCAGCTCTCTCTTGCATGAAACCAGGAGCCCATACCTAGCGTATGATAGAGTGGGTTCCCGGGGACAATCCCATCCCCCTAACCCCAGGCCCCCGCCCAGTGCAGACAGGGCCTGTATGCTAAGTATAAACACTACCCCTAACAGATAACCCTCACCCTGAACATAGCACCTGACCCTGATCCTATTGCTCACCTTAAAACATAAACCTCCCCGTAACCCTAACTTATCCCCTTATCTTAACCTTAATGCATAACACCCTGAGAAGAAGCCCTATCCCATAATTCTAATCCTAACCCCTAGCCATAACCGTAACACCTCATCCCTAATTCTAAAATGCCAACCCTAACCTTCACCCTGCCAACAACCCTAACCCTAACCCTAACCCCTAACCCTAAGCCCTCACCCTATCGCTAATCTTCATCCCTAAACCGTACCGTAATCCTAACCCTAAATCTAATTCTCAGACTTGCTTTCGCAGAGTTTTGAAAGCCTACAATCCTACTAAGCCATGCATGAAAGCCCGCTCTGCCACAGTGTCCTGCATGAAACCCAGAGGCCCATACACTGCGTACGATAGAGTGGGCTCCCAGCGACCATCACAGACCCCTAACTTCGCCTCCTAGTGCATACAGGGCCCGTGCCCTAAGCATAAACCCTACCCCACACCCATAACCCTAACCCAGAACATAACACCTAACCCTGATCCTACTGCTCACCTTAACACGTAAACCTCACCCTAACCCTAACTTAACCCCTTATCTTAACGATAATGCATGACACCCTGAGAACAAGCCCTATACCGTAATTCTAACCCTAACTCCTAGCCGTAACCATAACACCTAATCCCTGATTCTGAAACGCCAACCCTAACCTTAACCCTACCGACAACACTAACACTAACCCTAAAACCCTTACCCTAACCCTACGCCTAAAAATAACCCTAACCATTGATCCTTAGTCATAACCCCTAAAGCTTAACCCTAACCCTTAACGCTAATCCCAATCCTAACCATTAAACATAACCCTACTTAACCCTAACCCTAACCTATACGCTAATGCCTAGAGATCTAACCCCAACACTGACCTACAGTTAACACTAACCCTAACCCCTAATCCTAACCTTAAACCTGAACCATAAACCTAACCCTTAACCCTAACCCTATTCCTAACCCCCTAACCCTAACCCTAACTGTTAAGCCTCACCCTAACCCTTAACCCTGACTCTAACCCTAAACCTTAACCCTAACCCTGAACCCTAACCCTAAGCCTAACCCTTAACCCTAACCCTATCCCTTAACCCTAACCCCTAACCCTAACGCTAACCCCAACCCTAAACCTAACCCTGGCCCCCAACCCAGACTTAACACCTAACCCCTAACACTAACTCTAAACCTAACCACTAATCCCTAGCACCTGACCCTGACTCGAAACCTAACCCCTAACTCGAAACCCCTAACCCCAAACCTAACCCTAATTCTCACACTACTTCCATTCCCAGAGTGAAGCAAGCCTACAATACAGCCATGCCATGTGTGAGATGAGGCTCTGCCTGAGTCCTGCATGTAGGTTTTGTCCCAAGGCCCAGGGAATGATGTTGTGCTTTTCTGGTGACTCCGACCACACCCCTCTCACCGTAGATTAACCAGGTCCTGTGCCCTTAAACTGACCGCTAAATCTAAGCCCTACCACCAACCCTAACCCCTGACCCTGAACCTAAGCCCCGAGCCTAAAGCCCAACACTAACTCTAAACACTTACCCTAAACCTAATCCCTAACCCTAATGCTAACCCCTAAACGTAACCCTAACCGTGAACAGTAAACCTAACCCTAACCTCTAACACAAACCCTAACACATAACTCTAACCCTAAAACTAACCCTAACCCTTAACCCTAAACCTAAACCCTAACCCTAACCCTTAACCTTAATCTTAACCGATAACTCTCATGCTAACCTTTAATCCTAACTCTAATCCTAATCTTCAAACCTAAACCTAACACAACCCTAAACCTGTACCAAAACCTAACCCCTCATCTTAACCCTATCCGCAAACCTCAACCCCAAAACGAACTGTAACCGTTAAACCTAACAGTAACCTTAAACCGTAACCCTAATCTGTAACCCTATCCCCTCACCATAACACTACACTTCATCCTGAACCCTAACCATAATCCTAACCCTAAATCTAATTCTCAGACTTCTTGCTTTCTTAGAGTTTAGAAAGCCTGCAATCCTCCCATGCCATGTGTGAAAGGAGGCTCTACCACTGTGTCCTGCATGAAACCCACGGGCCCATACCCAGAGTCCGATACAGTGGGTTCCCGGTGACAATCCCAGCCCCCTAACCTCCCCCCAGCTTAATGCCGACAGGGCCCGTGCGCTAAGCATAAATGATACCTTTAACAGATAACCCTAACCCTGAACATGGCACCTAACCCTGTTCCTATTTCTCCCCTTAACACGTAAACCTCACCGTGAGCCTAACTTTAACCTCTTAACGTAACGTTAATGCATAACCCATTCCCTGAGAACATCCCCTATCCCATAATTCTAACCCTATCTCCTAGTCATAACTGTAACACCTAATCCCTAACCCTAATTCTCCACCGCTAAGCCTAACCGTAACGCTGCCTACAACCCTAACACTGACAGGAACCCTTAGTTCTAACCCCAACGCTATGCCTAACAAAAGCCCTAACCCTTCACCCTTCACCCTAACCCCTAAGCATTACCCTAACCTTTAACCGTAATCCTAATCCTAACCATTAAACCTAACCCTAGCTCTTAAAGCTAACCCTAAACCTTACCCTCACGACTAGACCTAACCCTGACACTAACCTAACACCTAACCCTAACCATAACCCCTAAAGCTAACCCTAACCCTGAACCCTAAACCTAACACTAACACTGAACCTTCACTATATCCCTAAACCCTAAGCCTAATCCTAACTGTTAATCCTCACCCTAACACTTAAACTGGACCATAACACTAAACATTAACCCTAACACTAAACTTGAACCCTAACCATAAGCCCAACACTTAACCCTAATCCTATCCCCTAACACTAAGCCCTAACCCTAAACCTAACCCTAACCCCAACCCTAACCCTTAATCTTGACCCTTACCATTAACCCTCACACTAACCCTAATCCTAATCTTTAACCATAAAGCTAACACTGAAGCCTAACCCTGTGCCAAACGCTAAACCCAAACCTTAACCCTAACCCTGAAACTTAACCATAAACCTAACTGTAACTGTTACACCTAACACTAACCTCTAACCCTAACCCCTAACCCTAAGACCCCACCTTAACACTAACCCTAACCCTAAACATTATCATAATCCTACCCCAAATCTAATTCTCGGACTTCTTGCTTTCTTAGAGTTTAGAAAGCCTAAAATCCTCCCATGCCATGAGTGAAAGGGGGCTCTGCAGCTCTCTCTTGCATGAAACCAGGAGCCCATACCTAGCGTATGATAGAGTGGGTTCCCGGGGACAATCCCATCCCCCTAACCCCAGCCCCCCGCCCAGTGCAGACAGGGCCTGTACGCTAAGTATAAACACTACCCCTAACAGATAACCCTCACCCTGAACATAGCACCTGACCCTGATCCTATTGCTCACCTTAAAACATAAACCTCCCCGTAACCCTAACTTATCCCCTTATCTTAACCTTAATGCATAACACCCTGAGAAGAAGCCCTATCCCATAATTCTAATCCTAACCCCTAGCCATAACCATAACACCTCATCCCTAATTCTAAAATGCCAACCCTAACCTTCACCCTACCAACAACCCTAACCCTAACCCTAACCCCTAACCCTAAGCCCTCACCCTATCGCTAATCTTCATCCCTAAACCGTACCGTAATCCTAACCCTAAATCTAATTCTCAGACTTGCTTTCGCAGAGTTTTGAAAGCCTACAATCCTACTAAGCCATGCATGAAAGCCCGCTCTGCCACAGTGTCCTGCATGAAACCCAGAGGCCCATACACTGCGTACGATAGAGTGGGCTCCCAGCGACCATCACAGACCCCTAACTTCGCCTCCTAGTGCATACAGGGCCCGTGCCCTAAGCATAAACCCTACCCCACACCCATAACCCTAACCCAGAACATAACACCTAACCCTGATCCTACTGCTCACCTTAACACGTAAACCTCACCCTAACCCTAACTTAACCCCTTATCTTAACGATAATGCATGACACCCTGAGAACAAGCCCTATACCGTAATTCTAACCCTAACTCCTAGCCATAACCATAACACCTAATCCCTAATTCTGAAACGCCAACCCTAACCTTAACCCTACCAACAACACTAACACTAACCCTAAAACCCTTACCCTAACCCTACGCCTAAAAATAACCCTAACCATTGATCCTTAGTCATAACCCCTAAAGCTTAACCCTAACCCTTAACGCTAATCCCAATCCTAACCATTAAACATAACCCTACTTAACCCTAACCCTAACCTATACGCTAATGCCTAGAGATCTAACCCCAACACTGACCTACAGTTAACACTAACCCTAACCCCTAATCCTAACCTTAAACCTGAACCATAAACCTAACCCTTAACCCTAACCCTATTCCTAACCCCCTAACCCTAACCCTAACTGTTAAGCCTCACCGTAATCCTTAACCCTGACTCTAACCCTAAACCTTAACCCTAACCCTGAACCCTAACCCTAAGCCTAACCCTTAACCCTAACCCTATCCCTTAACCCTAACCCCTAACCCTAACGCTAACCCCAACCCTAAAGCTAACCCTGGCCCCCAACCCAGACTTAACACCTAACCCCTAACACTAACTCTAAACCTAACCACTAATCCCTAGCACCTGACCCTGACTCGAAACCTAACCCCTAACTCGAAACCCCTAACCCCAAACCTAACCCTAATTCTCACACTACTTCCATTCCCAGAGTGAAGCAAGCCTACAATACAGCCATGCCATGTGTGAGATGAGGCTCTGCCTGAGTCCTGCATGTAGGTTTTGTCCCAAGGCCCAGGGAATGATGTTGTGCTTTTGTGGTGACTCCGACCACACCCCTCTCACCGTAGATTAACCAGGTCCTGTGCCCTTAAACTGACCGCTAAATCTAAGCCCTACCACCAACCCTAACCCCTGACCGTGATCCTAAGCCCCGAGCCTAAAGCCCAACACTAACTCTAAACACTTACCCTAAACCTAATCCCTAACCCTAATGCTAACCCCTAAACGTAACCCTAACCGTGAACAGTAAACCTAACCCTAACCTCTAACACAAACCCTAACACATAACTCTAACCCTAAAACTAACCCTAACCCTTAACCCTAAACCTAAACCCTAACCCTAACCCTTAACCTTAATCTTAACCGTTAACTCTCATGCTAACCTTTAATCCTAACCCTAATCCTAATCTTCAACCCTAAACCGAACACAACCCTAACCCTGTACCAAACCCTGACCCCTCATCTTAACCCTATCCGCAAACCTCAACCCCAAAACGAACTGTAACCGTTAAACCTAACAGTAACCTTAAACCGTAACCCTAATCTGTAACCCTATCCCCTCACCATAACACTACACTTCATCCTGAACCCTAACCATAATCCTAACCCTAAATCTAATTCTCAGACTTCTTGCTTTCTTAGAGTTTAGAAAGCCTGCAATCCTCCCGTGCCATGTGTGAAAGGAGGCTCTACCACTGTGTCCTGCATGAAATCCACGGGCCCATACCCAGAGTCCGATACAGTGGGTTCCCGGTGACAATCCCAGCCCCCTAACCTCCCCCCAGCCTATTGCCGACAGGGCCCGTGCGCTAAGCATAAATGATACCTTTAACAGATAACCCTAACCCTGAACATGGCACCTAACCCTGTTCCTATTTCTCCCCTTAACACGTAAACCTCACCGTGAGCCTAACTTTAACCTCTTAACGTAACGTTAATGCATAACCCATTCCCTGAGAACATCCCCTATCCCATAATTCTAACCCTATCTCCTAGTCATAACTGTAACACCTAATCCCTAACCCTAATTCTCCACCGCTAAGCCTAACCGTAACGCTGCCTACAACCCTAACACTGACAGGAACCCTTAGTTCTAACCCCAACGCTATGCCTAACAGAAGCCCTAACCCTTCACCCTTCACCCTAACCCCTAAGCATTACCCTAACCTTTAACCGTAATCCTAATCCTAACCATTAAACCTAACCCTAGCTCTTAAAGCTAACCCTAAACCTTACCCTCACGACTAGACCTAACCCTGACACTAACCTAACACCTAACCCTAACCATAACCCCTAAAGCTAACCCTAACCCTGAACCCTAAACCTAACCCTAACACTGAACCTTCACTATATCCCTAACCCCTAAGCCTAATCCTAACTGTTAACCCTCACCCTAACACTTAAACTGGACCATAACACTAAACATTAACCCTAACACTAAACTTTAACCCTAACCATAAGCCCAACACTTAACCCTAATACTATCCCTTAACCCTAAGCCTAACCCTAAGCCCTAACCCTAAACCTAACCCTAACCCCAACCCTAACCCTTAATCTTGACCCTTACCATTAACCCTCACACTAACCCTAATCCTAATCTTTAACCATAAAGCTAACACTGAAGCCTAACCCTGTGCCAAACGCTAAACCCAAACCTTAACCCTAACCCTGAAACTTAACCATAAACCTAACTGTAACTGTTACACCTAACACTAACCTCTAACCCTAACCCCTAACCCTAAGACCCCACCTTAACACTAACCCTAACCCTAAACATTATCATAATCCTACCCCAAATCTAATTCTCGGACTTCTTGCTTTCTTAGAGTTTAGAAAGCCTAAAATCCTCCCATGCCATGAGTAAAAGGGGGCTCTGCAGCTCTCTCTTGCATGAAACCAGGAGCCCATACCTAGCGTATGATAGAGTGGGTTCCCGGGGACAATCCCATCCCCCTAACCCCAGGCCCCCGCCCAGTGCAGACAGGGCCTGTACGCTAAGTATAAACACTACCCCTAACAGATAACGCTCACCCTGAACATAGCACCTGACCCTGATCCTATTGCTCACCTTAAAACATAAACCTCCCCGTAACCCTAACTTATCCCCTTATCTTAACCTTAATGCATAACACCCTGAGAAGAAGCCCTATCCCATAATTCTAATCCTAACCCCTAGCCATAACCGTAACACCTCATCCCTAATTCTAAAATGCCAACCCTAACCTTCACCCTGCCAACAACCCTAACCCTAACCCTAACCCCTAACCCTAAGCCCTCACCCTATCGCTAATCTTCATCCCTAAACCGTACCGTAATCCTAACCCTAAATCTAATTCTCAGACTTGCTTTCGCAGAGTTTTGAAAGCCTACAATCCTACTAAGCCATGCATGAAAGCCCGCTCTGCCACAGTGTCCTGCATGAAACCCAGAGGCCCATACACTGCGTACGATAGAGTGGGCTCCCAGCGACCATCACAGACCCCTAACTTCGCCTCCTAGTGCATACAGGGCCCGTGCCCTAAGCATAAACCCTACCCCACACCCATAACCCTAACCCAGAATATAACACCTAACCCTGATCCTACTGCTCACCTTAACACGTAAACCTCACCCTAACCCTAACTTAACCCCTTATCTTAACGATAATGCATGACACCCTGAGAACAAGCCCTATACCGTAATTCTAACCCTAACTCCTAGCCGTAACCATAACACCTAATCCCTGATTCTGAAACGCCAACCCTAACCTTAACCCTACCGACAACACTAACACTAACCCTAAAACCCTTACCCTAACCCTACGCCTAAAAATAACCCTAACCATTGATCCTTAGTCATAACCCCTAAAGCTTAACCCTAACCCTTAACGCTAATCCCAATCCTAACCATTAAACATAACCCTACTTAACCCTAACCCTAACCTATACGCTAATGCCTAGAGATCTAACCCCAACACTGACCTACAGTTAACACTAACCCTAACCCCTAATCCTAACCTTAAACCTGAACCATAAACCTAACCCTTAACCCTAACCCTATTCCTAACCCCCTAACCCTAACCCTAACTGTTAAGCCTCACCCTAACCCTTAACCCTGACTCTAACCCTAAACCTTAACCCTAACCCTGAACCCAAACCCTAAGCCTAACCCTTAACCCTAACCCTATCCCTTAACCCTAACCCCTAACCCTAACGCTAACCCCAACCCTAAACCTAACCCTGGCCCCCAACCCAGACTTAACACCTAACCCCTAACACTAACTCTAAACCTAACCACTAATCCCTAGCACCTGACCCTGACTCGAAACCTAACCCCTAACTCGAAACCCCTAACCCCAAACCTAACCCTAATTCTCACACTACTTCCATTCCCAGAGTGAAGCAAGCCTACAATACAGCCATGCCATGTGTGAGATGAGGCTCTGCCTGAGTCCTGCATGTAGGTTTTGTCCCAAGGCCCAGGGAATGATGTTGTGCTTTTGTGGTGACTCCGACCACACCCCTCTCACCGTAGATTAACCAGGTCCTGTGCCCTTAAACTGACCGCTAAATCTAAGCCCTACCACCAACCCTAACCCCTGACCGTGATCCTAAGCCCCGAGCCTAAAGCCCAACACTAACTCTAAACACTTACCCTAAACCTAATCCCTAACCCTAATGCTAACCCCTAAACGTAACCCTAACCGTGAACAGTAAACCTAACCCTAACCTCTAACACAAACCCTAACACATAACTCTAACCCTAAAACTAACCCTAACCCTTAACCCTAAACCTAAACCCTAACCCTAACCCTTAACCTTAATCTTAACCGTTAACTCTCATGCTAACCTTTAATCCTAACCCTAATCCTAATCTTCAACCCTAAACCGAACACAACCCTAACCCTGTACCAAACCCTGACCCCTCATCTTAACGCTATCCGCAAACCTCAACCCCAAAACGAACTGTAACCGTTAAACCTAACAGTAACCTTAAACCGTAACCCTAATCTGTAACCCTATCCCCTCACCATAACACTACACTTCATCCTGAACCCTAACCATAATCCTAACCCTAAATCTAATTCTCAGACTTCTTGATTTCTTAGAGTTTAGAAAGCCTGCAATCCTCCCGTGCCATGTGTGAAAGGAGGCTCTACCACTGTGTCCTGCATGAAACCCACGGGCCCATACCCAGAGTCCGATACAGTGGGTTCCCGGTGACAATCCCAGCCCCCTAACCTCCCCCCAGCCTAATGCCGACAGGGCCCGTGCGCTAAGCATAAATGATACCTTTAACAGATAACCCTAACCCTGAACATGGCACCTAACCCTGTTCCTATTTCTCCCCTTAACACGTAAACCTCACCTTGAGCCTAACTTTAACCTCTTAACGTAACGTTAATGCATAACCCATTCCCTGAGAACATCCCCTATCCCATAATTCTAACCCTATCTCCTAGTCATAACTGTAACACCTAATCCCTAACCCTAATTCTCCACCGCTAAGCCTAACCGTAACGCTGCCTACAACCCTAACACTGACAGGAACCCTTAGTTCTAACCCCAACGCTATGCCTAACAGAAGCCCTAACCCTTCACCCTTCACCCTAACCCCTAAGCATTACCCTAACCTTTAACCGTAATCCTAATCCTAACCATTAAACCTAACCCTAGCTCTTAAAGCTAACACTAAACCTTACCCTCACGACTAGACCTAACCCTGACACTAACCTAACACCTAACCCTAACCATAACCCCTAAAGCTAACCCTAACCCTGAACCCTAAACCTAACACTAACACTGAACCTTCACTATATCCCTAACCCCTAAGCCTAATCCTAACTGTTAATCCTCACCCTAACACTTAAACTGGACCATAACACTAAACATTAACCCTAACACTAAACTTTAACCCTAACCATAAGCCCAACACTTAACCCTAATCCTATCCCCTAACCCTAAGCCCTAACCCTAAACCTAACCCTAACCCCAACCCTAACCCTTAATCTTGACCCTTACCATTAACCCTCACACTAACCCTAATCCTAATCTTTAACCATAAAGCTAACACTGAAGCCTAACCCTGTGCCAAACGCTAAACCCAAACCTTAACCCTAACCCTGAAACTTAACCATAAACCTAACTGTAACTGTTACACCTAACACTAACCTCTAACCCTAACCCCTAACCCTAAGACCCCACCTTAACACTAACCCTAACCCTAAACATTATCATAATCCTACCCCAAATCTAATTCTCGGACTTCTTGCTTTCTTAGAGTTTAGAAAGCCTAAAATCCTCCCATGCCATGAGTAAAAGGGGGCTCTGCAGCTCTCTCTTGCATGAAACCAGGAGCCCATACCTAGCGTATGATAGAGTGGGTTCCCGGGGACAATCCCATCCCCCTAACCCCAGGCCCCCGCCCAGTGCAGACAGGGCCTGTACGCTAAGTATAAACACTACCCCTAACAGATAACGCTCACCCTGAACATAGCACCTGACCCTGATCCTATTGCTCACCTTAAAACATAAACCTCCCCGTAACCCTAACTTATCCCCTTATCTTAACCTTAATGCATAACACCCTGAGAAGAAGCCCTATCCCATAATTCTAATCCTAACCCCTAGCCATAACCGTAACACCTCATCCCTAATTCTAAAATGCCAACCCCAACCTTCACCCTGCCAACAACCCTAACCCTAACCCTAACCCCTAACCCTAAGCCCTCACCCTATCGCTAATCTTCATCCCTAAACCGTACCGTAATCCTAACCCTAAATCTAATTCTCAGACTTGCTTTCGCAGAGTTTTGAAAGCCTACAATCCTACTAAGCCATGCATGAAAGCCCGCTCTGCCACAGTGTCCTGCATGAAACCCAGAGGCCCATACACTGCGTACGATAGAGTGGGCTCCCAGCGACCATCACAGACCCCTAACTTCGCCTCCTAGTGCATACAGGGCCCGTGCCCTAAGCATAAACCCTACCCCACACCCATAACCCTAACCCAGAACATAACACCTAACCCTGATCCTACTGCTCACCTTAACACGTAAACCTCACCCTAACCCTAACTTAACCCCTTATCTTAACGATAATGCATGACACCCTGAGAACAAGCCCTATACCGTAATTCTAACCCTAACTCCTAGCCGTAACCATAACACCTAATCCCTGATTCTGAAACGCCAACCCTAACCTTAACCCTACCGACAACACTAACACTAACCCTAAAACCCTTACCCTAACCCTACGCCTAAAAATAACCCTAACCATTGATCCTTAGTCATAACCCCTAAAGCTTAACCCTAACCCTTAACGCTAATCCCAATCCTAACCATTAAACATAACCCTACTTAACCCTAACCCTAACCTATACGCTAATGCCTAGAGATCTAACCCCAACACTGACCTACAGTTAACACTAACCCTAACCCCTAATCCTAACCTTAAACCTGAACCATAAACCTAACCCTTAACCCTAACCCTATTCCTAACCCCCTAACCCTAACCCTAACTGTTAAGCCTCACCCTAACCCTTAACCCTGACTCTAACCCTAAACCTTAACCCTAACCCTGAACCCTAACCCTAAGCCTAACCCTTAACCCTAACCCTATCCCTTAACCCTAACCCCTAACCCTAACGCTAACCCCAACCCTAAACCTAACCCTGGCCCCCAACCCAGACTTAACACCTAACCCCTAACACTAACTCTAAACCTAACCACTAATCCCTAGCACCTGACCCTGACTCGAAACCTAACCCCTAACTCGAAACCCCTAACCCCAAACCTAACCCTAATTCTCACACTACTTCCATTCCCAGAGTGAAGCAAGCCTACAATACAGCCATGCCATGTGTGAGATGAGGCTCTGCCTGAGTCCTGCATGTAGGTTTTGTCCCAAGGCCCAGGGAATGATGTTGTGCTTTTGTGGTGACTCCGACCACACCCCTCTCACCGTAGATTAACCAGGTCCTGTGCCCTTAAACTGACCGCTAAATCTAAGCCCTACCACCAACCCTAACCCCTGACTCTGAACCTAAGCCCCGAGCCTAAAGCCCAACACTAACTCTAAACCCTTACCCTAAACCTAATCCCTAACCCTAATGCTAACCCCTAAACGTAACCCTAACCGTGAACAGTAAACCTAACCCTAACCTCTAACACAAACCCTAACACATAACTCTAACCCTAAAACTAACCCTAACCCTTAACCCTAAACCTAAACCCTAACCCTAACCCTTAACCTTAATCTTAACCGATAACTCTCATGCTAACCTTTAATCCTAACTCTAATCCTAATCTTCAAACCTAAACCTAACACAACCCTAAACCTGTACCAAAACCTAACCCCTCATCTTAACCCTATCTGCAAACCTCAACCCCAAAACGAACTGTAACCGTTAAACCTAACAGTAACCTTAAACCGTAACCCTAATCTGTAACCCTATCCCCTCACCATAACACTACACTTCATCCTGAACCCTAACCATAATCCTAACCCTAAATCTAATTCTCAGACTTCTTGCTTTCTTAGAGTTTAGAAAGCCTGCAATCCTCCCATGCCATGTGTGAAAGGAGGCTCTACCACTGTGTCCTGCATGAAACCCACGGGCCCATACCCAGAGTCCGATACAGTGGGTTCCCGGTGACAATCCCAGCCCCCTAACCTCCCCCCAGCTTAATGCCGACAGGGCCCGTGCGCTAAGCATAAATGATACCTTTAACAGATAACCCTAACCCTGAACATGGCACCTAACCCTGTTCCTATTTCTCCCCTTAACACGTAAACCTCACCGTGAGCCTAACTTTAACCTCTTAACGTAACGTTAATGCATAACCCATTCCCTGAGAACATCCCCTATCCCATAATTCTAACCCTATCTCCTAGTCATAACTGTAACACCTAATCCCTAACCCTAATTCTCCACCGCTAAGCCTAACCGTAACGCTGCCTACAACCCTAACACTGACAGGAACCCTTAGTTCTAACCCCAACGCTATGCCTAACAAAAGCCCTAACCCTTCACCCTTCACACTAACCCCTAAGCATTACCCTAACCTTTAACCGTAATCCTAATCCTAACCATTAAACCTAACCCTAGCTCTTAAAGCTAACCCTAAACCTTACCCTCACGACTAGACCTAACCCTGACACTAACCTAACACCTAAACCTAACCATAACCCCTAAAGCTAACCCTAACCCTGAACCCTAAACCTAACACTAACACTGAACCTTCACTATATCCCTAAACCCTAAGCCTAATCCTAACTGTTAATCCTCACCCTAACACTTAAACTGGACCATAACACTAAACATTAACCCTAACACTAAACTTGAACCCTAACCATAAGCCCAACACTTAACCCTAATCCTATCCCCTAACCCTAAGCCCTAACCCTAAACCTAACCCTAACCCCAACCCTAACCCTTAATCTTGACCCTTACCATTAACCCTCACACTAACCCTAATCCTAATCTTTAACCATAAAGCTAACACTGAAGCCTAACCCTGTGCCAAACGCTAAACCCAAACCTTAACCCTAACCCTGAAACTTAACCAGAAACCTAACTGTAACTGTTACACCTAACACTAACCTCTAACCCTAACCCCTAACCCTAAGACCCCACCTTAACACTAACCCTAACCCTAAACATTATCATAATCCTACCCCAAATCTAATTCTCGGACTTCTTGCTTTCTTAGAGTTTAGAAAGCCTAAAATCCTCCCATGCCATGAGTAAAAGGGGGCTCTGCAGCTCTCTCTTGCATGAAACCCGGAGCCCATAACTAGCGTATGATAGAGTGGGTTCCCGGGGACAATCCCATCCCCCTAACCCCAGCCCCCCGCCCAGTGCAGACAGGGCCTGTACGCTAAGTATAAACACTACCCCTAACAGGTAACTCTAACCCTGAACATAGCACCTGACCCTGATCCTATTGCTCACCTTAAAACATAAACCTCCCCGTAACCCTAACTTATCCCCTTATCTTAACCTTAATGCATAACACCCTCAGAAGAAGCCCTATCCCATAATTCTAATCCTAACCCCTAGCCATAACCGTAACACCTCATCCCTAATTCTAAAATGCCAACCCTAACCTTCACCCTACCAACAACCCTAACCCTAACCCTAACCCCTAACCCTAAGCCCTCACCCTATCGCTAATCTTCATCCCTAAACCGTACCGTAATCCTAACCCTAAATCTAATTCTCAGACTTGCTTTCTCAGAGTTTTGAAAGCCTACAATCCTACTAAGCCATGCATGAAAGCCCGCTCTGCCACAGTGTCCTGCATGAAACCCAGAGGCCCATACACTGCGTACGATAGAGTGGGCTCCCAGCGACCATCACAGACCCCTAACTTCGCCTCCTAGTGCATACAGGGCCCGTGCCCTAAGCATAAACCCTACCCCACACCCATAACCCTAACCCAGAACATAACACCTAACCCTGATCCTACTGCTCACCTTAACACGTAAACCTCACCCTAACCCTAACTTAACCCCTTATCTTAACGATAATGCATGACACCCTGAGAACAAGCCCTATACCGTAATTCTAACCCTAACTCCTAGCCGTAACCATAACACCTAATCCCTAATTCTGAAACGCCAACCCTAACCTTAACCCTACCGACAACACTAACACTAACCCTAAAACCCTTACCCTAACCCTACGCCTAAAAATAACCCTAACCATTGATCCTTAGTCATAACCCCTAAAGCTTAACCCTAACCCTTAACGCTAATCCCAATCCTAACCATTAAACATAACCCTACTTAACCCTAACCCTAACCTATACGCTAATGCCTAGAGATCTAACCCCAACACTGACCTACAGTTAACACTAACCCTAACCCCTAATCCTAACCTTAAACCTGAACCATAAACCTAACCCTTAACCCTAACCCTATTCCTAACCCCCTAACCCTAACCCTAACTGTTAAGCCTCACCCTAACCCTTAACCCTGACTCTAACCCTAAACCTTAACCCTAACCCTGAACCCTAACCCTAAGCCTAACCCTTAACCCTAACCCTATCCCTTAAACCTAACCCCTAACCCTAACGCTAACCCCAACCCTAAACCTAACCCTGGCCCCCAACCCAGACTTAACACCTAACCCCTAACACTAACTCTAAACCTAACCACTAATCCCTAGCACCTGACCCTGACTCGAAACCTAACCCCTAACTCGAAACCCCTAACCCCAAACCTAACCCTAATTCTCACACTACTTCCATTCCCAGAGTGAAGCAAGCCTACAATACAGCCATGCCATGTGTGAGATGAGGCTCTGCCTGAGTCCTGCATGTAGGTTTTGTCCCAAGGCCCAGGGAATGATGTTGTGCTTTTGGGGTGACTCCGACCACACCCCTCTCACCGTAGATTAACCAGGTCCTGTGCCCTTAAACTGACCGCTAAATCTAAGCCCTACCACCAATCCTAACCTCTGACCCTGAACCTAAGCCCCGAACCTAAAGCCCAACACTAACTCTAAACACTTACCCTAAACCTAATCCCTAACCCTAATGCTAACCCCTAAACGTAACTCTAACCACGAACAGTAAACCTAACCCTAACCTCTAACACAAACCCTAACACATAACTCTAACCCTAAAACTAACCCTAACCCTTAACCCTAAACCTAAACCCTAACCCTAACCCTTAACCTTAATCTTAACCGTTAACTCTCATGCTAATCTTTAATCCTAAATCTAATCCTAATCTTCAAACCTAAACCTAACACAACCCTAAACCTGTACCAAAACCTAACCCCTCATCTTAACCCTATCCGCAAACCTCAACCCCAAAACGAACTGTAACCGTTAAACCTAACAGTAACCTTAAACCGTAACCCTAATCTGTAACCCTATCCCCTCACCATAACACTACACTTCATCCTGAACCCTAACCATAATCCTAACCCTAAATCTAATTCTCAGACTTCTTGCTTTCTTAGAGTTTAGAAAGCCTGCAATCCTCCCATGCCATGTGTGAAAGGAGGCTCTACCACTGTGTCCTGCATGAAACCCACGGGCCCATACCCAGAGTCCGATACAGTGGGTTCCCGGTGACAATCCCAGCCCCCTAACCTCCCCCCAGCCTAATGCCGACAGGGCCCGTGCGCTAAGCATAAATGATACCTTTAACAGATAACCCTAACCCTGAACATGGCACCTAACCCTGTTCCTATTTCTCCCCTTAACACGTAAACCTCACCGTGAGCCTAACTTTAACCTCTTAACGTAACGTTAATGCATAACCCATTCCCTGAGAACATCCCCTATCCCATAATTCTAACCCTATCTCCTAGTCATAACTGTAACACCTAATCCCTAACCCTAATTCTCCACCGCTAAGCCTAACCGTAACGCTGCCTACAACCCTAACACTGACAGGAACCCTTAGTTCTAACCCCAACGCTATGCCTAACAAAAGCCCTAACCCTTCACCCTTCACCCTAACCCCTAAGCATTACCCTAACCTTTAACCGTAATCCTAATCCTAACCATTAAACCTAACCCTAGCTCTTAAAGCTAACACTAAACCTTACCCTCACGACTAGACCTAACCCTGACACTAACCTAACACCTAACCCTAACCATAACCCCTAAAGCTAACCCTAACCCTGAACCCTAAACCTAACACTAACACTGAACCTTCACTATATCCCTAACCCCTAAGCCTAATCCTAACTGTTAATCCTCACCCTAACACTTAAACTGGACCATAACACTAAACATTAACCCTAACACTAAACTTTAACCCTAACCATAAGCCCAACACTTAACCCTAATCCTATCCCCTAACCCTAAGCCCTAACCCTAAACCTAACCCTAACCCCAACCCTAACCCTTAATCTTGACCCTTACCATTAACCCTCACACTAACCCTAATCCTAATCTTTAACCATAAAGCTAACACTGAAGCCTAACCCTGTGCCAAACGCTAAACCCAAACCTTAACCCTAACCCTGAAACTTAACCATAAACCTAACTGTAACTGTTACACCTAACACTAACCTCTAACCCTAACCCCTAACCCTAAGACCCCACCTTAACACTAACCCTAACCCTAAACATTATCATAATCCTACCCCAAATCTAATTCTCGGACTTCTTGCTTTCTTAGAGTTTAGAAAGCCTAAAATCCTCCCATGCCATGAGTAAAAGGGGGCTCTGCAGCTCTCTCTTGCATGAAACCAGGAGCCCATACCTAGCGTATGATAGAGTGGGTTCCCGGGGACAATCCCATCCCCCTAACCCCAGCCCCCCGCCCAGTGCAGACAGGGCCTGTACGCTAAGTATAAACACTACCCCTAACAGATAACCCTCACCCTGAACATAGCACCTGACCCTGATCCTATTGCTCACCTTAAAACATAAACCTCCCCGTAACCCTAACTTATCCCCTTATCTTAACCTTAATGCATAACACCCTGAGAAGAAGCCCTATCCCATAATTCTAATCCTAACCCCTAGCCATAACCGTAACACCTCATCCCTAATTCTAAAATGCCAACCCTAAATTTCACCCTGCCAACAACCCTAACCCTAACCCTAACCCCTAACCCTAAGCCCTCACCCTATCGCTAATCTTCATCCCTAAACCGTACCGTAATCCTAACCCTAAATCTAATTCTCAGACTTGCTTTCTCAGAGTTTTGAAAGCCTACAATCCTACTAAGCCATGCATGAAAGCCCGCTCTGCCACAGTGTCCTGCATGAAACCCAGAGGCCCATACACTGCGTACGATAGAGTGGGCTCCCAGCGACCATCACAGACCCCTAACTTCGCCTCCTAGTGCATACAGGGCCCGTGCCCTAAGCATAAACCCTACCCCACACCCATAACCCTAACCCAGAACATAACACCTAACCCTGATCCTACTGCTCACCTTAACACGTAAACCTCACCCTAACCCTAACTTAACCCCTTATCTTAACGATAATGCATGACACCCTGAGAACAAGCCCTATACCGTAATTCTAACCCTAACTCCTAGCCATAACCATAACACCTAATCTCTAATTCTGAAACGCCAACCCTAACCTTAACCCTACCGACAACACTAACACTAACCCTAAAACCCTTACCCTAACCCTACGCCTAAAAATAACCCTAACCATTGATCCTTAGTCATAACCCCTAAAGCTTAACCCTAACCCTTAACGCTAATCCCAATCCTAACCATTAAACATAACCCTACTTAACCCTAACCCTAACCTATACGCTAATGCCTAGAGATCTAACCCCAACACTGACCTACAGTTAACACTAACCCTAACCCCTAATCCTAACCTTAAACCTGAACCATAAACCTAACCCTTAACCCTAACCCTATTCCTAACCCCCTAACCCTAACCCTAACTGTTAAGCCTCACCCTAACCCTTAACCCTGACTCTAACCCTAAACCTTAACCCTAACCCTGAACCCTAACCCTAAGCCTAACCCTTAACCCTAACCCTATCCCTTAACCCTAACCCCTAACCCTAACGCTAACCCCAACCCTAAACCTAACCCTGGCCCCCAACCCAGACTTAACACCTAACCCCTAACACTAACTCTAAACCTAACCACTAATCCCTAGCACCTGACCCTGACTCGAAACCTAACCCCTAACTCGAAACCCCTAACCCCAAACCTAACCCTAATTCTCACACTACTTCCATTCCCAGAGTGAAGCAAGCCTACAATACAGCCATGCCATGTGTGAGATGAGGCTCTGCCTGAGTCCTGCATGTAGGTTTTGTCCCAAGGCCCAGGGAATGATGTTGTGCTTTTGGGGTGACTCCGACCACACCCCTCTCACCGTAGATTAACCAGGTCCTGTGCCCTTAAACTGACCGCTAAATCTAAGCCCTACCACCAATCCTAACCCCTGACCCTGAACCTAAGCCCCGAGCCTAAAGCCCAACACTAACTCTAAACCCTTACCCTAAACCTAATCCCTAACCCTAATGCTAACCCCTAAACGTAACCCTAACCGTGAACAGTAAACCTAACCCTAACCTCTAACACAAAACCTAACACATAACTCTAACCCTAAAACTAACCCTAACCCTTAACCCTAAACCTAAACCCTAACCCTAACCCTTAACCTTAATCTTAACCGTTAACTCTCATGCTAACCTTTAATCCTAACCCTAATCCTAATCTTCAACCCTAAACCGAACACAACCCTAACCCTGTACCAAACCCTGACCCCTCATCTTAACCCTATCCGCAAACCTCAACCCCAAAACGAACTGTAACCGTTAAACCTAACAGTAACCTTAAACCGTAACCCTAATCTGTAACCCTATCCCCTCACCATAACACTACACTTCATCCTGAACCCTAACCATAATCCTAACCCTAAATCTAATTCTCAGACTTCTTGCTTTCTTAGAGTTTAGAAAGCCTGCAATCCTCCCGTGCCATGTGTGAAAGGAGGCTCTACCACTGTGTCCTGCATGAAATCCACGGGCCCATACCCAGAGTCCGATACAGTGGGTTCCCGGTGACAATCCCAGCCCCCTAACCTCCCCCCAGCCTAATGCCGACAGGGCCCGTGCGCTAAGCATAAATGATACCTTTAACAGGTAACCCTAACCCTGAACATGGCACCTAACCCTGTTCCTATTGCTCCCCTTAACACGTAAACCTCACCGTGAGCCTAACTTTAACCTCTTAACGTAACGTTAATGCATAACCCATTCCCTGAGAACATCCCCTATCCCATAATTCTAACCCTATCTCCTAGTCATAACTGTAACACCTAATCCCTAACCCTAATTCTCCACCGCTAAGCCTAACCGTAACGGTGCCTACAACCCTAACACTGACAGGAACCCTTAGTTCTAACCCCAACGCTATGCCTAACAAAAGCTCTAACCCTTCACCCTTCACCCTAACCCCTAAGCATTACCCTAACCTTTAACCGTAATCCTAATCCTAACCATTAAACCTAACCCTAGCTCTTAAAGCTAACCCTAAACCTTACCCTCACGACTAGACCTAACCCTGACACTAACCTAACACCTAACCCTAACCATAACCCCTAAAGCTAACCCTAACCCTGAACCCTAAACCTAACCCTAACACTGAACCTTCACTATATCCCTAACCCCTAAGCCTAATCCTAACTGTTAACCCTCACCCTAACACTTAAACTGGACCATAACACTAAACATTAACCCTAACACTAAACTTTAACCCTAACCATAAGCCCAACACTTAACCCTAATCCTATCCCTTAACCCTAAGCCTAACCCTAAGCCCTAACCCTAAACCTAACCCTAACCCCAACCCTAACCCTTAATCTTGACCCTTACCATTAACCCTCACACTAACCCTAATCCTAATCTTTAACCATAAAGCTAACACTGAAGCCTAACCCTGTGCCAAACGCTAAACCCAAACCTTAACCCTAACCCTGAAACTTAACCATAAACCTAACTGTAACTGTTACACCTAACACTAACCTCTAACCCTAACCCCTAACCCTAAGACCCCACCTTAACACTAACCCTAACCCTAAACATTATCATAATCCTACCCCTAAATCTAATTTTCGGACTTCTTGCTTTCTTAGGGTTTAGAAAGCCTAAAATCCTCCCATGCCATGAGTAAAAGGGGGCTCTGCAGCTCTCTCTTGCATGAAACCAGGAGCACATACCTAGCGTATGATAGAGTGGGTTCCCGGGGACAATCCCATCCCCCTAACCCCAGGCCCCCGCCCAGTGCAGACAGGGCCTGTACGCTAAGTATAAACACTACCCCTAACAGATAACCCTCACCCTGAAGATAGCACCTGACCCTGATCCTATTGCTCACCTTAAAACATAAACCTCCCCGTAACCCTAACTTATCCCCTTATCTTAACCTTAATGCATAACACCCTGAGAAGAAGCCCTATCCCATAATTCTAATCCTAACCCCTAGCCATAACCGTAACACCTCATCCCTAATTCTAAAATGCCAACCCTAACCTTCACCCTGCCAACAACACTAACCCTAACCCTAACCCCTAACCCTAAGCCCTCACCCTATCACTAATCTTCATCCCTAAACCGTACCGTAATCCTAACCCTAAATCTAATTCTCAGACTTGCTTTCGCAGAGTTTTGAAAGCCTACAATCCTACTAAGCCATGCATGAAAGCCCGCTCTGCCACAGTGTCCTGCATGAAACCCAGAGGCCCATACACTGCGTACGATAGAGTGGGCTCCCAGCGACCATCACAGACCCCTAACTTCGCCTCCTAGTGCATACAGGGCCCGTGCCCTAAGCATAAACCCTACCCCACACCCATAACCCTAACCCAGAACATAACACCTAACCCTGATCCTACTGCTCACCTTAACACGTAAACCTCACCCTAACCCTAACTTAACCCCTTATCTTAACGATAATGCATGACACCCTGAGAACAAGCCCTATACCATAATTCTAACCCTCACTCCTAGCCATAACCATAACACCTAATCCCTAATTCTGAAACGCCAACCCTAACCTTAACCCTACCAACAACACTAACACTAACCCTAAAACCCTTACCCTAACCCTACGCCTAAAAATAACCCTAACCATTGATCCTTAGTCATAACCCCTAAAGCTTAACCCTAACCCTTAACGCTAATCCCAATCCTAACCATTAAACATAACCCTACTTAACCCTAACCCTAACCTATACGCTAATGCCTAGAGATCTAACCCCAACACTGACCTACAGTTAACACTAACCCTAACCCCTAATCCTAACCTTAAACCTGAACCATAAACCTAACCCTTAACTCTAACCCTATTCCTAACCCCCTAACCCTAACCCTAACTGTTAAGCCTCACCGTAATCCTTAACCCTGACTCTAACCCTAAACCTTAACCCTAACCCTGAACCCTAACCCTAAGCCTAACCCTTAACCCTAACCCTATCCCTTAACCCTAACCCCTAACCCTAACGCTAACCCCAACCCTAAAGCTAACCCTGGCCCCCAACCCAGACTTAACACCTAACCCCTAACACTAACTCTAAACCTAACCACTAATCCCTAGCACCTGACCCTGACTCGAAACCTAACCCCTAACTCGAAACCCCTAACCCCAAACCTAACCCTAATTCTCACACTACTTCCATTCCCAGAGTGAAGCAAGCCTACAATACAGCCATGCCATGTGTGAGATGAGGCTCTGCCTGAGTCCTGCATGTAGGTTTTGTCCCAAGGCCCAGGGAATGATGTTGTGCTTTTGTGGTGACTCCGACCACACCCCTCTCACCGTAGATTAACCAGGTCCTGTGCCCTTAAACTGACCGCTAAATCTAAGCCCTACCACCAATCCTAACCTCTGACTCTGAACCTAAGCCCCGAGACTAAAGCCCAACACTAACTCTAAACACTTACCCTAAACCTAATCCCTAACCCTAATGCTAACCCCTAAACGTAACTCTAACCAGGAACAGTAAACCTAACCCTAACCTCTAACACAAACCCTAACACATAACCCTAACCCTAACCCTAACCCCAACCCTAACCCCTAACACCAACCCTAACCCTAACCCTAACCCCTAAGCATAACCCTAACCCCCTAACCCTAACCCCCTAACCCTAACCCTACCCCAACCCCTACGCCTACCCCTACCCCCTAAACCTAAACCCAAACCCAACCCCAACCCGAAACCCTAAACCTAACCCTAACCCTAACCCTAACCCCTAACCGTAACCCCTAACCCTAACCCTAACCCCTAACCATAACCCTACCTCTACCCCCAACCCCTAACCCTAAGCCTAACCCTAACACCTAACCCTAACCCTAACCCCTAACCCTAACCCTAACCCCTAACCCTTACCCTAACCCTACCCTAACCCTAAACCTAACCCCTAACCCTAACCCTAACCCCTAACCCTAACCCTAACCCCAACGCCTAAAACCTAACCCTAACCCCAACCCCAACCCTAACCCTAACCCCTAACCCTAACCCAACCCCTAACCCTAACCCTAAACCCCTAACCCTAACCCTAACCCCTAACCCTAACCCTAACCCAACCCTAACCCTAATCCTAACCCTACCCTAACCTTACCCTAACCCTAACACTAACCCAACCCTAACCCCTAACCCTTAACCCTAACCATAACCCTAAAACCCTAACCCTAACCCCTAACCCTAACCCCTAAACCCTAACCCTACCCTAACCCTAACCCTACCCTAACCCTAACCCTAACCCTAACCCCTAACCCAACCCTAACCCTAACCGTAAGCCCTAACTCAACCCTAACCCTAACCCTAACCCCCTAACCCTAACCCTAACCCCCTAACCCCAACCCTAACCATAACCCCTAACCCTAACCCTAACCCCAAGCCCTAACCCTAACCCTAACCTTACCCTTACCCTAACCGTAACCCTACCCCTACCCTAACCCCAACCCTAACCCTAACCCTAACCCTAAACCCTAACTCTTAACCTTAACTCTAAGCGTTAACTCTCACGCTAACCTTTAATCCTAACCCTAATCCTAATCTTCAACCCTAAACCTAACCCTTAACCGTAACCCTGTACCTAACCCTAACCCCTCATCTTAACCCTAACCGTAAACCTCAACCCGAAACCAAAGTGTAACCGTTAAACCTAAGAGTAACCTTTAACCCTAACCCTAATCCCTAACCCTAAGCCCTCACCCTAACACTAAACTTCATCCTTAACCCTAACCATAATCCTAACCCTAAATCTAATTCTCAGACTTCTTGCTTTCTTAGAGTTTAGAAAGCCTGCAATCCTCCCATGCCATGCGTGAAAGGAGGCTCTACCCCTGTGTCCTGCATGAAAACCACGGGCCCATACCCAGAGTATGATAGAGTGGGTTCCCGGGTGCAATCCCAGCCCCCTAAACTCCCCCCGCCAGCCTAATGCAGACAGGGCCCGTGCGCTAAGCATAAGCAATACCTTTAACAGATAACCCTAACCCTGAACATAACACCCAACCCTGTTCCTATTTCTCCCCTTAACACGTAAACCTCACCGTGCGCCTAACTTTAACCTCTTATCCTAACGTTAATGCATAACCCATTTCCTGAGAACAACCCCTATCCCATAATTGTAACCCTATCTCCTAGTCATCACTGTGACACCTAATCCCTAACCCTAATTCTAAACCGCTAACCCTAACCGTAACCCTACCTACAACCCTAACACTGACAGTAACCCTTACTTCTAACCCCAACGCTATGCCTAACAAAAACCCTAACCCTTGACCCTAACCCTTCACCCTAACCCCTAAGCCTTACCCTAACCCTTAACCCTAATCCTAATCCTAACCATTAAACCTAACCCTAGCTCTTAAAGCTAACCCTAAACCTTACCCTCACGACTAGTCCTAACCCTGACACTAACCTAACACCTAACCCTACCCAGAACCCCTAAAGCTAACCCTGAACCCTATCCCTAACCCTAGCAGTAAACTTTAACCCAAAACCTAAGCCCAACCCGTAACCTTAATCCTATCCTTTTACCCTAAAACTAACCCCTAAACCTAACCCCTATACCTCACCCTAACTCTAACCCCAATCCTAATTCTAACCATACCCCTTCATAAAACACTAACTCCTAACCTCTAACCCTAACACTAACCAAAAACCCTAATCACTAATCCCTAACCCTAACGCTTAACCTTTACCCTAACCGTTAACCCTCACCCTAAATCTTAACACTGACCCTAACCTTAACCTTTAACTCTAAGCCTAACCCTTAACCCTACAGTACGGATGACCCTTAATGCTAATGGGATACCTTATCCTTACCCTAACACTACAGCTAAAAATAACCCTAACCTTTGGTCCTTAAACCTAACCCCTAACACTTACTTTAACCCCAAACCCTAACCCTATTCCTAAGCATTAAACCTAACCCTATCTCTTAACCCTAAAGTTAGCCCATACCCTGACGCCTAGATCTAACCCTAAATCTAACATACCGCCTAATCCCAACCTTAAGCCCTAATGCTAACTCTAACCCTGAACCCTAAACCTACCCGTAACCCTTAACACTAACCCTATCCGTGAACCTTAACCCTGACCTTAACCATTACCCGCACCCAAGCATTTAACCCAGACCCTAACCCTAATCCTTACTGCTAACCCTAAGACTAAACCCTAACCCTAAGCCCAACACTTAACCCTAATCCTATCCCTTAACCCTAACCCTAACCCTAAAGCTAACCCCTAAACTTAACCCTAACCGTGACCAGTAAACCTAACCCTAACGTCTAACACAAACCATAGCACATAACTCTAACCTTAAAACTAACCCTAACCCTAACCCTAACCCTAAACCCTAACTCTTAACCTTAACCCTAAGCGTTAACTCTCACACTAAACTTTAATCCTAACCCTAATCCTAATCGTCAGCCCTAAACCTAACACTTAACCCTAACCCTGTACCAAACCCTAACCCCTCATCTTAACCCTAACCGTAAACCTCATCCCTAAACCAAAGTGTAACCGTTAAACCTAAGAGTAACCTTTAACGCTAACCCTAATCCCTAACCCTAAGCCCTCACCCTAACACTAAACTTCATCCTTAACCCTAACCATAATCCTAACCCTAAATCTAATTCTCAGACTTCTTGCTTTCTTAGAGTTTAGAAAGCCTGCAATCCTCCCATGCCATGCGTGAAAGGAGGCTCTACCACTGTGTCCTGCATGAAACCCACGGGCCCATACCCAGAGTATGATAGAGTGGGTTCCCGGGTACAATCCCAGCCCCCTAAACTACCCCCGCCCGCCTAATGCAGACAGGGCCCGTGCGCTAAGCATAAACAACACCTTTAACAGATAACCCTAACCCTGAACATAACACCCAACCCTGTTCCTATTTCTCCCCTTAACACGTAAACCTCACCGTGCGCCTAACTTTAACCTCTTATCCTAACGTTAATGCATAACCCATTTCCTGAGAACAACCCCTATCCCATAATTCAAACCCTATCTCCTAGTCATCACTGTGACACCTAATCCCTAACGCTAATTTTAAACCGCTAACCCTAATCGTAATCCTACCTACAACCCTAACACTGACAGTAACCCTTACTTCTAACCCCAACGCTATGCCTAACAAAAACCCTAACCCTTGACCCTAACCCTTCACCCTAACCCCTAAGCCTTACCCTAACCCTTAACCCTAATCCTAATCCTAACCATTAAACCTAACCCTAGCTCTTAAAGCTAACCCTAAACCTTACCCTCATGACTAGTCCTAACCCTGACACTAACCTAACACCTAACCCTAACCAGAACCCCTAAAGCTAACCCTGAACCCTATCCGTAACTCCAGCAGTAAACCTTAACCTTAAACCTAAGCCCAACCCGTAACCCTAATCCTATCCTTTTACCCTAAAAGTAACCCCTAAACCTAACCCCTATACCTCACCCTAACTCTAAACCCAATCCTAATTCTAACCATACCCCTTCATAAAACACTAACTCCTAACCGCTAACCCTAACAATAACCAAAAAACCTAATCACTAATCCCTAACCCTAATGCTTAACCTTTACCCTAACCGTTAACCATCACCCTAAATCTTAACACTGACCCTAACCTTAACCTTTAACTCTAAGCCTAACCCTTAACCCTACAGTAAGGAAGACCCTTAATGCTAATGGGATCCCTTATCCCTAACCCTAACACTACAGCTAAAAATAACCCTAACATTTGATCCTTAAACCTAACCCCTAACACTTACTGTAACCCCAAACCCTAACCCTATTCCTAAGCATTAAACCTAACCCTATCTCTTAACCCTAACGCTAGCCCTTACCCTAACGCCTAGATCTAACCCTAAATCTAACCTACCGCCTAATCCTAACCTTAAGCCCTAATGCTAACTCTAACCCTGAACCCTAAACCTACCCGTAACCCTTAACACTAACCCTATCCGTGAACCTTAACCCTGACCCTAACCATTAACCGCACCCAAGCATTTAACCCTGACCCTACCCCTAATCCTTAATGATAACCCTAACACTAAACCCTCACCCTAAGCCCAACACTTAACCCTAATCCTATGCCTTAAACCTAACCCTAATGCTAACCCCTAAACGTAACCCTCACCGTGACCAGTAAACCTAACCCTAACCTCTAACACAAAACATAGCACATAACTCTAACCCTAAAACGAACCCTAACCCTAACCCTAACCCTAAACCCTAACTCTTAACATTAACCCTAAGCGTTAACTCTCACGCTAACCTTTAATCCTAACCCTAATCCTAATCTTCAACCATAAACCTAACACTTAACCCTAACCCTGTACCTAACCCTAACCCCTCATCTTAACCCTAACCGTAAACCCCAACCCTAAACCAAAGTGTAACCGTTAAACTTAAGAGTAACCTTTAACCCTAACCCTAATCCCTAACCCTAAGCCCTCACCCTAACACTAAACTTCATCCTTAACCCTAACCATAATCCTACCCCTAAATCTAATTCTCAGACTTCTTGCTTTCTTAGAGTTTAGAAAGCCTGCAATCCTCCCATGCCATGCGTGAAAGGAGGCTCTACCACTGTGTCCTGCATGAAACCCACGGGCCCATACCCAGAGTATGATAGAGTTTGTTCCCGGGTACAATCCCAGATCCCTAAACTCCCCCCGCCCGCCTAATGCAGACAGGTCCGTGCGCTAAGCATAAACAATACCTTTAACAGATAACCCTAACCCTGAACATAACACCCAACCCTGTTCCTATTTCTCCCCTTAACACGTAAACCTCACCGTGCGCCTAACTTTAACCTCTTATCCTAACGTTAATGCATAACCCATTTCCTGAGAACAACCCCTATCCCATAATTCTAACCCTATCTCCTAGTCATCACTGTGACACCTAATCCCTAACCCTAATTCTAAACCGCTAACCCTAACCGTAACCCTACCTACAACCCTGACACTGACAGTAACCCTTACTTCTAACCCCAACGCTATGCCTAACAAAAACCCTAACCCTTGACCCTAACCCTTCACCCTAACCCCTAAGCCTTACCCTAACCCTTAACCCTAATCCTAATCCTAACCATTAAACCTAACCCTAGCTCTTAAAGCTAACCCTAAACCTTACCCTCACGACTAGACCTAACCCTGACACTAACCTAACACCTAACCCTACACAGAACCCCTAAAGCTAACCCTGAACCCTATCCCTAACCCTAGCAGTAAACCTTAACCCTAAACCTAAGCCCAACCCGTAACCCTAATCCTATCATTTTACCCTAAAAGTAACCCCTAAACCTAACCCCTATACCTCACCCTAACTCTAAACCCAATCCTAATTCTAACCATACCCCTTCATAAAACACTGACTCCTAACCGCTAACCCTAACACTAACCAAAAACCCTAATCACTAATCCCTAACCCTAACGCTTAACCTTTACCCTAACCGTTAACCCTCACCCTAAATCTTAACACTGACCCTAACCTTAACCTTTAACTCTAAGCCTAACCCTTAACCCTACAGTAAGGAAGACCCTTAATGCTAATGGGATCCCTTATCCCTAACTCTAACACTACAGCTAAAAATAACCCTAACCTTTGATCCTTAAACCTAACCCCTAACACTTACTTTAACCCCAAACCCTAACCCTAATCCTAAGCATTAAACCTAACCCTATCTCTTAACCCTAACGCTAGCCCTTACCCTAACGCCTAGATCTAACCCTAAATCTAACCTACCGCCTAATTCTAACCTTAAGCCCTAATGCTAACTCTAACAGAAAACCCTAAACCTACCCGTAACCCTTAACACTATCCCTATCCGTGAACCTTAACCCTGACCTTAACCATTACCCGCACCAAAGCATTTAACCCTGACCCTAACAATAATCCTTAATGATAACCCTAACACTAAACCCTCACCCTAAGCCCAACACTTAACCCTAATCCTATCCCTTAACCCTAACCCTAACCCTAATGCTAACCCCTAAACGTAACCCTAACCGTCACCAGTAAACCTAACCCTAACCTCTAACACAAACCATAGCACATAACTCTATCCCTAAAACTAACCCTAACCCGAACCCTAACCCTAAACCCTAACTCTTAACCTTAACCCTAAGCGTTAACTCTCACGCTAACCTTTAATCCTAACCCTAATCCTAATCTTCAACCCTAAACCTAACACTTAACCCTAACCCTGTACCAAACCCTAACCCCTCATCTTAACCCTAACCGTAAACCTCAACCCTAAACCAAAGTGTAGCCGTTAAACCTAAGAGTAACCTTTAACCCTAACCCTAATCCCTAACCCTAAGCCCTCACCCTAACACTAAACTTCATCCTTAACCCTAACCATAATCCTAACCCTAAATCTAATTCTCAGACTTCTTGCTTTCTTAGAGTTTAGAAATCCTGCAATCCTCCCATGCCATGCGTGAAAGGAGGCTCTACCCCTGTGTCCTGCATGAAAACCACGGGCCCATACCCAGAGTATGATAGAGTGGGTTCCCGGGTGCAATCCCAGCCCCCTAAACTCCCCCCACCCGCCCAATGCAGACAGGGCCCGTGCGCTAAGCATAAACAATACCTTTAACAGAGAACCCTAACCCTGAACATAACACCCAACCCTGTTCCTATTTCTCCCCTTAACACGTAAACCTCACCGTGCGCCTAACTTTAACCTCTTATCCTAACGTTAATGCATAACCCATTTCCTGAGAACAACCCCTATCCCATAATTGTAACCCTATCTCCTAGTCATCACTGTGACACCTAATCCCTAACCCTAATTCTAAACCGCTAACCCTAACCGTAACCCTACCTACAACCCTAACACTGACAGTAACCCTTACTTCTAACCCCAACGCTATGTCTAACAAAAACCCTAACCCTTGACCCTAACCCTTCACCCTAACCCCTAAGCCTTACCCTAACCCTTAACCCTAATCCTAATCCTAACCATTAAACCTAACCCTAGCTCTTAAAGCTAACCCTAAACCTTACCCTCACGACTAGACCTAACCCTGACACTAACCTAACACCTAACCCTAACCAGAACTCCTAAAGCTAACCCTGATCCCTATCCCTAACCCTAGCAGTAAACTCTAACCCTAAACCTAAGCCCAACCCGTAACCCTAATCCTATCCTTTTACCCTAAAACTAACCCCTAAACCTAACCCCTATACCTCACCCTAACTCTAACCCCAATCCTAATTCTAACCATACCCCTTCATAAAACACTAACTCCTAACCGCTAACCCTAACACTAACCAAAAAGCCTAATCACTAATCCCTAACCCTAACGCTTAACCTTTACCCTAACCGTTAACCCTCACCCTAAATCTTAACACTGACCCTAACCTTCACCTTTAACTCTAAGCCTAACCCTTAACCCTACAGTAAGGAAGACCCTTAATGCTAATGGGATCCCTTATCCCTAACCCTAACACTACAGCTAAAAATAACCCTAACCTTTGATCCTTAAACCTAACCCCTAACACTTACTTTAACCCCAAACCCTAACCCTAATCCTAAGCCTTAAACCTAACCCTATCTCTTAAGCCTAACGCTAGCCCTTACCCTAACGCCTAGATGTAACCCTAAATCTAATCAACCGCCTAATCCTATCTTTCAGCCCTAATGCTAACTCTAACCCAGAACCCTAAACCTACCCGTAACCCTTAACACTAACCCTATCCGTGAACCTTAACCCTGACCCTAACTATTACCCGCACCCAAGCATTTAACCCTGACCCTACCCCTAATCCTTAATGATAACCCTAACACTAAACCCTAACCCTAAGCCCAACACTTAACCCTAATCCTATCCCTTAACCCTAACCCTAATGCTAACCCCTAAACGTAACCCTAACCGTGACCAGTAAACCTAACCCTAACCTCTAACACAAACCATAGCACATAACTCTGAACCTAAAACTAACCCTAACCCTAAACCTAACCCTAAACCCTAACTCTTAACCTTAACCCTAAGCGTTAACTCTCACGCTAACCTTTAATCCTAACCCTAATCCTAATCTTCAACCCTAAACCTAACACTTAACCCTAACCCTGTACCAAACCCTAACCCCTCATCTTAACCCTAACCGTAAACCTCAACTCGAAACCAAAGTGTAACCGTTAAACCTAAGAGTAACCTTTAACCCTAACCCTAATCCCTAACCCTAAGCCCTCACCCTAACACTAAACTTCATCCTTAACCCTAACCAGAATCCTAACCCTAAATCTAATTCTCAGACTTCTTGCTTTCTTAGAGTTTAGAAAGCCTGCAATCCTCCCATGCCATGCGTGAAGGGAGGCTCTACCACTGTGTCCTGCATGAAACCCACGGGCCCATACCCAGAGTATGATAGAGTGGGTTCCCGGGTACAATCCCAGCCCCCTAAACTCCCCCCGCCCGCCTAATGCAGACAGGGCCCGTGCGCTAAGCATAAACAAAACCTTTAACAGATAACCCTAACCCTGAACATAACACCCAACCCTGTTCCTATTTCTCCCCTTAACACGTAAACCTCACCGTGCGCCTAACTTTAACCTCTTATCCTAACGTTAATGCATAACCCATTTCCTGAGAACAACCCCTATCCCATAATTCTAACCCTATCTCCTAGTCATCACTGGGACACCTAATCCCTAACCCTAATTCTAAACCGCTAACCCTAACCGTAACCCTACCTACAACCCTAACACTGACAGTAACCCTTACTTCTAACCCCAACGCTATGCCTAACAAAAAACCTAACCCTTGACCCTAACCCTTCACCCTAACCCCTAAGCCTTACCCTAACCCTTAACCCTAATCCTAATCCTAACCATTAAACCTAACCCTAGCTCTTAAAGCTAACCCTAAACCTTACCCTCACGACTAGACCTAACCCTGACACTAACCTAACACCTAACCCTAACCAGAACCCCTAAAGCTAACCCTGAACCCTATCCCTAACCCTAGCAGTAAACTTTAACCCTAAACCTAAGCCCAACCCGTAACCCTAATCCTATCCTTTTACCCTAAAACTAACCCCTAAACCTAACCCCTATACCTCACCCTAACTCTAACCCCAATCCTAATTCTAACCATACCCCTTCATAAAACACTAACTCCTAACCTCTAACCCTAACACTAACCAAAAACCCTAATCACTAATCCCTAACCCTAACGCTTAACCTTTACCCTAACCATTAACCCTCACCCTAAATCTTAACATTGACCCTAACCTTAACCTTTAACTCTAAGCCTAACCCTTAACCCTACAGTAAGGATGACCCTTAATGCTAATGGGATCCCTTATCCCTAACCCTAACACTACAGCTAAAAATAACCCTAACCTTTGATCCTTAAACCTAACCCCTAACACTTACTGTAACCGCAAACCCTAACCTTAATCCTAAGCATTAAACCTAACCCTATCTCTTAACCCTAACGCTAGCCCTTACCCTAACGCCTAGATCTAACCCTAAATCGAACCTACCGCCTAATCCTAATCTTAAGCCCTAATGCTAACTCTAACCCTGAACTCTAAACCTACCCCTAACCCTTAACACTAACCCTATCCGTGAACCTTAACCCTGACCCTAACCATTACCCGCACCCAAGCATTTAACCCTGACCCTAACCCTAATCCTTAATGATAACCCTAACACTAAATCCTAACCCTAAGCCCCAAACTTAAACCTAATCCTATCTCTTAACCCTAACCCTAATGCTAACCCCTAAACGTAACCCTCACCGTGACCAGTAAACCTAACCCTAACCTCTAACACAAACCATAGCACATAACTCTAACCCTAAAACTAACCCTAACCCTAACACTAACCCTAAACCCAGCTCTTAACCTTAACCCTAAGCGTTAACTCTCACGCTATCCTTTAATCCTAACCCTAATCCTAATCTTCAACCCTAAACCTAACACTTAACCCTAACCCTGTACCAAACCCTAACCCCTCATCTTAACCCTAACCGTAAACCTCAACCATAAACCAAAGTGTAACCGTTAAACCTAAGAGTAACCTTTAACCCTAACCCTAATCCCTAACCCTAATCCCTCACCCTAACATAAACTTCATCCTTTACCCTAACCATAATCCTAACCCTAAATCTAATTCTCAGACTTCTTGCTTTCTTAGAGTTTAGAAAGCCTGCAATCCTCCCATGCCATGCGTGAAAGGAGGCTCTACCACTGTGTCCTGCATGAAACCCACGGGCCCATACCCAGGTTATGATAGAGTGGGTTCCCGGGTACAATCCCAGCCCCCTAAACTCCCCCCGCCAGCCTAATGCAGACAGGGCCCGTGCGCTAAGCATAAGCAATACCTTTAACAGATAACCCTAACCCTGAACATAACACACAACCCTGTTCCTATTTCTCCCCTTAACACGTAAACCTCACCGTGCGCCTAACTTTAACCTCTTATCCTAACGTTAATGCATAACCCATTTCCTGAGAACAACCCCTATCCCATAATTGTAACCCTATCTCCTAGTCATCACTGTGACACCTAATCCCTAACCCTAATTCTAAACCGCTAACCCTAACCGTAACCCTACCTACAACCCTAACACTGACAGTAACCCTTACTTCTAACCCCAACGCTGTGCCTAACAAAAACCCTAACCCTTGACCCTAACCCTTCACCCTAACCCCTAAGCCTTACCCTAACCCTTAACCCTAATCCTAATCCTAACCATTAAACCTAACCCTAGCTCTTAAAGCTAACCCTAAACCTTACCCTCACGACTAGTCCTAACCCTGACACTAACCTAACACCTAACCCTAACCAGAACCCCTAAAGCTAACCCTGAACCCTCTCCCTAACCCTAGCAGTAAACTTTAACCCAAAACCTAAGCCCAACCCGTAACCCTAATCCTATCCTTTTACCCTAAAACTAACCCCTAAACCTAACCCCTATACCTCACCCTAACTCTAACCCCAATCCTAATTCTAACCATACCCCTTCATAAAACACTAACTCCTAACCTCTAACCCTAACAATAACCAAAAACCCTAATCACTAATCCCTAACCCTAACGCTTAACCTTTACCCTAACCGTTAACCCTCACCCTAAATCTTAACACTGACCCTAACCTTAACCTTTAACTCTAAGCCTAACCCTTAACCCTACAGTAAGGATGACCCTTAATGCTAATGGGATACCTTATCCTTACCCTAACACTACAGCTAAAAATAACCCTAACCTTTGGTCCTTAAACCTAACCCCTAACACTTACTTTAACCACAAACCCTAACCCTATTCCTAAGTATTAAACCTAACCCTATCTCTTAACCCTAACGTTAGCCCATACCCTGACGCCTAGATCTAACCCTAAATCTAACATACCGCCTAATCCCAACCTTAAGCCCTAATGCTAACTCTAACCCTGAACCCTAAACCTACCCGTAACCCTTAACACTAACCCTATCCGTGAACCTTAACCCTGACCTTAACCATTACCCGCACCCAAGCATTTAACCCAGACCCTAACCCTAATCCTTACTGCTAACCCTAAGACTAAACCCTAACCCTAAGCCCAACACTTAACCCTAATCCTATCCCTTAACCCTAACCCTAACCCTAAAGCTAACCCCTAAACGTAACCCTAACCGTGACCAGTAAACCTAACCCTAACGTCTAACACAAACCATAGCACATAACTCTAACCTTAAAACTAACCCTAACCCTAACCCTAACCCTAAACCCTAACTCTTAACCTTAACCCTAAGCGTTATCTCTCACACTAACCTTTAATCCTAACCCTAATCCTAATCTTCAGCCCTAAACCTAACACTTAACCATAACCCTGTACCAAACCCTAACCCCTCATCTTAACCCTAACCGTAAACCTCATCCCTAAACCAAAGTGTAACCGTTAAACCTAAGAGTAACCTTTAACCCTAACCCTAATCCCTAACCCTAAGCCCTCACCCTAACACTAAACTTCATCCTTAACCCTAACCATAATCCTAACCCTAAATCTAATTCTCAGACTTCTTGCTTTCTTAGAGTTTAGAAAGCCTGCAATCCTCCCATGCCATGCGTGAAAGGAGGCTCTACCACTGTGTCCTGCATGAAACCCACGGGCCCATACCCAGAGTATGATAGAGTGGGTTCCCGGGTACAATCCCAGCCCCCTAAACTACCCCCACCCGCCTAATGCAGACAGGGCCCGTGCGCTAAGCATAAACAATACCTTTAACAGATAACCCTAACCCTGAACATAACACCCAACCCTGTTCCTATTTCTCCCCTTAACACGTAAACCTCACCGTGCGCCTAACTTTAACCACTTATCCTAACGTTAATGCATAACCCATTTACTGAGAACAACCCCTATCCCATAATTCAAACCCTATCTCCTAGTCATCACTGTGACACCTAATCCCTAACGCTAATTTTAAACCGCTAACCCTAATCGTAATCCTACCTACAACCCTAACACTGACAGTAACCCTTACTTCTAACCCCAACTCTATGCCTAACAAAAACCCTAACCCTTGACCCTAACCCTTCACCCTAACCCCTAAGCCTTACCCTAACCCTTAACCCTAATCCTAATCCTAACCATTAAACCTAACCCTAGCTCTTAAAACTAACCCTAAACCTTACCCTCACGACTAGTCCTAAGCCTGACACTAACCTAACACCTAACAGTAACCAGAACCCCTAAAGCTAACCCTGAACCCTATCCGTAACTCCAGCAGTAAACCTTAACCCTAAACCTAAGCCAAACCCGTAACCCTATTCCTATCCTTTTACCCTAAAAGTAACCCCTAAACCTAACCCCTATACCTCACCCTAACTCTAAACCCAATCCTAATTCTAACCATACCCCTTCATAAAACACTAACTCCTAACCGCTAACCCTAACACTAACCAAAAAACCTAATCACTAATCCCTAACCCTAACGCTTAACCTTTACCCTAACCGTTAACCCTCACCCTAAATCTTAACACTGACCCTAACCTTAACCTTTAACTCTAAGCCTAACCCTTAACCCTACAGTAAGGAAGACCCTTAATGCTAATGGGATCCCTTATCCCTAACCCTAACACTACAGCTAAAAATAACCCTAACCTTTGATCCTTAAACCTAACCCCTAACACTTACTGTAACCCCAAACCCTAACCCTATTCCTAAGCATTAAACCTAACCCTATCTCTTAAGCCTAACGCTAGCCCTTACCCTAACGCCTAGATCTAACCCTAAATCTAACCTACCGCCTAATCCTAACCTTAAGCCCTAATGCTAACTCTAACCCTGAACCCTAAACCTACCCGTAACCCTTAACACTAACCCTATCCGTGAACCTTAACCCTGACCCTAACCATTACCCGCACCCAAGCATTTAACCCTGACCCTACCCCTAATCCTTAATGATAACCCTAACACTAAACCCTCACCCTAAGCCCAACACTTAACCCTAATCCTATGCCTTAAACCTAACCCTAATGCTAACCCCTAAACGTAGCCCTCACCGTGACCAGTAAACCTAACCCTAACCTCTAACACAAAACATAGCACATAACTCTAACCCTAAAACGAACCCTAACCCTAACCCTAACCCTAAACCCTAACTCTTAACATTAACCCTAAGCATTAACTCTCACGCTAACCTTTAATCCTAACCCTAATCCTAATCTTCAACCCTAAACCTAACACTTAACCCTAACCCTGTACCGAACCCTAACCCCTCATCTTAACCCTAACCGTAAACCCCAACCCTAAACCAAAGTGTAACCGTTAAACTTAAGAGTAACCTTTAACCCTAACCCTAATCCCTAACCCTAAGCCCTCACCCTAACACTAAACTTCATCCTTAACCCTAACCATAATCCTAACCCTAAATCTAATTCTCAGACTTCTTGCTTTCTTAGAGTTTAGAAAGCCTGCAATCCTCCCATGCCATGCGTGAAAGGAGGCTCTACCACTGTGTCCTGCATGAAACCCACGGGCCCATACCCAGAGTATGATAGAGTGGGTTCCCGGGTACAATCCCAGATCCCTAAACTCCCCCCGCCCGCCTAATGCAGACAGGTCCGTGCGCTAAGCATAAACAATACCTTTAACAGATAACCCTAACCCTGAACATAACACCCAACCCTGTTCCTATTTCTCCCCTTAACACGTAAAGCTCACCGTGCGCCTAACTTTAACCTCTTATCCTAACGTTAATGCATAACCCATTTCCTGAGAACAACCCCTATCCCATAATTCTAACCCTATCTCCTAGTCATCACTGTGACACCTAATCCCTAACCCTAATTCTAAACCGCTAACCCTAACAGTAACCCTACCTACAACCCTAACACTGACAGTAACCCTTACTTCTAACCCCAACGCTATGCCTAACAAAAACCCTAACCCTTGACCCTAACCCTTCACCCTAACCCCTAAGCCTTACCCTAACCCTTAACCCTAATCCTAATCCTAACCATTAAACCTAACCCTAGCTCTTAAAGCTAACCCTAAACCTTACCCTCACGACTAGACCTAACCCTGACACTAACCTAACACCTAACCCTAACCAGAACCCCTAAAGCTAACCCTGAACCCTATCCCTAACCCTAGCAGTAAACCTTAACCCTAAACCTAAGCCCAACCCGTAACCCTAATCCTATCCTTTTACCCTAAAAGTAACCCCTAAACCTAAACCCTATACCTCACCCTAACTCTAAACCCAATCATAATTCTAACCATACCCCTTCATAAAACACTAACCGCTAACCTAACCCTAACCAAAAACCCTAACCACTAATCCCTAACCCTAACACTTAACCTTTACCCTAACCGTTAACCCTCACCCTAAATCTTAACACTGACCCTAACCTTAACCTTTAACTCTAAGCCTAACCCTTAAGCCTACAGTAAGGAAGACCCTTAATGCTAATGGGATCCCTTATCCCTAACCCTAACACTACAGCTAAAAATAACCCTAACCTTGGATCCTTAAACCTAACCCCTAACACTTACTTTAACCCCAAACCCTAACCCTAATCCTAAGCATTAAACCTAACCCTATCTCTGAACCCTAACGCTAGCCCTTACCCTAACGCCTAGATCTAACCCTAAATCGAACCTACCGCCTAATCCTAATCTTAAGCCCTAATGCTAACTCTAACCCTGAACCCTAAACCTACCCGTAACCCTTAACACTAACCCTATCCGTGAACCTTAACCCTGACCCTAACCATTACCCGCACCCAAGCATTTAACCCTGACCCTACCCCTAATCCTTAATGATAACACTAACACTAAACCCTAATCCTAAGCCCAACATTTAACCCTAATCCTATCCCTTAACCCTAACCCTAACGCAAACCCCTAAACGTAACCCTAACCGTGACCAGTAAACCTAACCCTAACCTCTAACACAAACCATAGCACATAACTCTAACCCTAAAACTAAACCTAACCCCAACCCTAACCCTAAACCCTAACTCTTAACCTTAACCCTAAGCGTTAACTCTCACGCTAACCTTTAATCCTAACCCTAATCCTAATCTTCAACCCTAAACCTAACACTTAACCCTAACCCTGTACCAAAACCTAACCCCTCATCTTAACCCTAACCGTAAACCTCAACCCTAAACCAAAGTGTAGCCGTTAAACCTAAGAGTAGCCTTTAACCCTAACCCTAATCCCTAACCCTAAGCCCTCACCCTAACACTAAATTTCATCCTTAACCCTAACCATAATCCTACCACTAAATCTAATTCTCTGACTTCTTGCTTTCTTAGAGTTTAGAAAGCCTGCCACCCTCCCATGCCATGAGTGAAAGGAGGCTCTACCACTGTGTCCTGCATGAAACCCACGGGCCCATACCCAGAGTATGATAGAGTGGGTTCCCGGGTACAATCCCAGCCCCCTAAAATCCCCCCGCCCGCCTAATGCAGACAGGGCCCGTGCGCTAAGCATAAACAATACCTTTAACAGATAACCCTAACCCTGAACATAACACCCAACCCTGTTCCTCTTTCTCCCCTTAACACGTAAACCTCACCGTGCACCTAACTTTAACCTCTTATCCTAACGTTGATGCATAACCCATTTCCTGAGAAAAACCCCTATCCCATAATAATAACCCTGTCTCCTAGTCATCACTGTGACACCTAATCTCTAACCCTAATTCCAAACCGCTAACCCTAACCGTAACCCTACCTACAACCCTAACACTGACAGTAACCCTTACTTCTAACCCCAACGCTATGCCTAACAGAAACCCTAACCCTAACCCTAACCCTAACGCTAGCCCTTACCCTAACGCCTAGATCTAACCCTAAATATAACCTACCGCCTAATCCTAACCTTAAGCCCTAATGGTAACTCTAAACCTGAACCCTAAACCTACCCGTAACCCTTAACACTAACCCTATCCGTGAATCTTAACCCTGACCCTAACTATTACCCGCACCCAAGCATTTAACCCTGACCCTAACCCTAATCCTTAATTATAACCCTAACACTAAACCCTCACCCTAAGCCCAACACTTAACCCTAATACTATCCCTTAACCCTAACCCTAACCTAACCCTAACCCTAACCCCTAACCCTAACCCTAACCCCTAACCCTAACGCTAACCCCTAACCCCAACCCCAACCCTAACCCTAACCCCTAACCCTAACCCCTAACCCTAACCCTAACCCCTAACCCTAACCCTAACCCCTAACCTAACCCTAACCCAACCCTAACCCTAACCCTAACCCCTAACCTTAAACCCTAAACCCGAACACTAGCCCTAACCCTAACCCCTAACCCTAACCCTAACCCTTAACCCTAACCCCTAACCCTAACCCCTAACACTATCCCTATACCCTAACACTAACCCTAACCCCAAACCCTAACCCTAACCCTAACCCCTAACCCTAACCCCTAACCCTAACCCTAACCCCTAACCCTAACCCTA